>NC_133789.1:9100720-9348561 GCF_003597395.2 Chelonoidis abingdonii
TCCCGGGGTCGGTGCCCCTGAGCCCCAAAGGTTGAGACACTCAGCCCCCATCCCGGGGTCGGTGCCTCCGAGCCGCAAAGGTTGAGACACTTCCCCCCACTCCCCCCATCCCGGGGTTGGTGCCTCTGAGCCCCAAAGGTTGAGACACTTCCCCCCGCTCCCCCCATCCCGGGGTCGGTGCCCCTGAGCCCCAAAGGTTGAGACACTCCCCCCCCATCCCGGGGTCGGTGCCCCTGAGCCCCAAAGGTTGAGGCCCCCCCACCCTGAGGTTGGTGTTTCTGAGCTCCAAGGGGTGAGTGATTCCCTCCCTCCAATGATTCCCTGGGTTGATGCCTTTGAGCCCCAGATTCTCCACCCCCGCCCCCCCAATGTCTCTGCGTCCCTAGCCGAGCTCTCAGAGCATTAACTGCTGCGGCTCCAGTCCCAAGAACTATGCCCCGGGCAGGATTCTGGCTGCTCAGGCCCCTGGCTCCTGGTCCAGGCTGGGGGTGTCTTGGTGCTTAGGGGTGTCACAGAATATCCGGGTTGGAAGGGACCTCAGGAGGTATCTGCTCAAAGCAGGGCCAATCCCCAACTAAATCCCCAAATGGCCCCCTCGAGGACTGAACTCGCAACCCTGGATTTAGCAGGCGTGGGGAAGGCTGGGACCATACAGAGCTCTCAAGTGTCCAGTATCTCCTACACTTACCCCTGATTGACCCACATAAACTCTCCGTGGCGGGCACCATCCCCAGCCAGCCAGGGTGAGGGGCAGCTTGGCTCTGGGAAGAGCAAATACCTGGATCATTTGTTTGACCCTCGGAGGTTTTGAAATCATAGCACTAAGCGTGGGGGAAAGCGATGCTTAACAGTGGCAAGACTTCGGGGTAGGGTCTGGAGGTCCCAGCATGCTGGGTGTAATTGGGCACAGGATGGGGGCTCCTGTGTAACGGGGTGGCTGGCATGCCGGCGTTTAGACTTCTAATGGGCCAGGGGATTCAGGCTGGCATGGTCAGAGATGCTCCGCACCCAGAAGAGGAGCATAGCCAGTCCTGACCCCATGAATGCATTCTTGGGAGGAGTGCATTCGGCAGCTGCGTTAAGGCCAATGGCACCAGTGGGGCGCAGTTCAATGCTCCGCTTTCAGAAGCCACGGCACACCTCCATGTTTAGTCTGTCTGAACAGTGCCACCAGAGAGCAATGGACTGGTAGGAGCTGTGTGAGACTTGGCCTTTTGCGGTCGTTCCAGTGAAGCTGGGCTCTGTGCCTTAGTTCCTGTGGGTTTGCAGTGCACCTCTTGTTCTGGTTTGGGTTTGAACAAGCCTGTCTGGGGGAAGGAGGGGAAAGGTAGAGACAGTGTTTTAGCAGAGAGGCTCCACTGCCTCTCACTTGCCTTTCTCAAGGTGTGGTGCTGTCCTGTAACCTGCTCACTCCCTCCTGAATGTGTCTGGCTTTATAAGGGCCGATCCTGTGCCAAAAAAAAGAGTGTTTTGCACCTGCTAGCAGAACAGGATTGGTCCCTCAGTTAACTGATGACAGGCCTTTTCTCTCTGCTTCATTTCCTGGTCTGCAGATGGACCCTTTTGTCAGTCAGTGCTGAAACTGTGAGATGTCTGAGAGATGCATTTAATCATATGATGGGACAAGAGGGCAGGGACCTTCAGACAGGACCTTAAGCCAGGTGCCACCCACCCTGTCTTATCCAGCTGCATTATGCTTCCATTTGTTGGCAGTAATTTCATTGTTGCATCACAAGCACTTGAAGAAATGGAAGAGTGGAGAATGTTTCCTCAGGAGGACTGGATTGTTTCTTTCTTTTTTGCATAGTTTCTACAAGGCTGTAACAATTGCCCCAAAACTGTTTATTTAGCAAACTTTTAAATAGCCTTCTTTTCTCTTAACCTCCTTTCCCTTCCCTTGGGTTTGGTTGGGGAGTTTATTGACACCTGGTTCTTGAAAAGATTCACATTCCCATATAGATTTCTTATTTCCATAAGATATGTTAGGCACACCTCACTTCCTGGTGGGTGTGCCTCAAGTAATTTGAATTTACATCAGCCACTACTCACAGGGTTCTATCAGATCAAACCAAATGAGGTCCAACTTGGAAAATGATCTGAAATACGTATGTTCAATGTGAGAGAAATACCCATGCAGCTGTAATGAAGAACTAGATCTAGGAGCAAGAGTGGGCAGTACGTTAGGCGTTTGCAGTGAGATGTGTAATCCTGGACTGCAGATAGGAAGGATGGCACAGTGGTTAGGGCACTACCCCAGGATCCTGCTCTGTCACATACTTCTGGTGTGACCTTGGGCATGCCATTTAGTGCCTCTGTGCCTCAATTCCCCATCTGTAAGTGGAGGGTAGGAGCCCTTCCCTACCGCCTAGGGATGTGTAAGGATTAACTGCATTAAAGATTGCAGGCATTCATATGCTGTGGTAAGGAGGGATAAATTCCTAAAAGAGACATTGCATTCACAGAGCAGGGAGGTCAGAGTTCTTCTCTGCAAGGTGCACCGCCACCTAGAATATTGCATTCCGCTTTGGGCACTGAGTAACCAGAACAGTGTTGACACTGGAGGGCTGTCAGAGAACAGCAACTGACCTGACCTGGAGGGTTTGATTTATAAGGAAATTTGAAGCCACAGGCTAGAGTTCCCAGGGCTCAGCATCCACAGTCAGGACTGAATTTCCAGAAGAGCTGGTCCCACATTTGCTTGTTTGGTTGTCAGATCTGTGAAAGTGCCCAGCACCCAGCAGCCCCTGTGCCACATAGTGCTAGGAGGTTTTCACAACTTAGCACCCAGTGTGCATCTGATGTATGAGCTCTTGTGAAAATCTAGCTGTAAAAATTCCAGCTGGGTGTTGTATAGCTTGGTTAGTGATGACTAAGGAAGGGTATAACACTCTGCAAATATTTGCACTCTGTTAAGGCCAAGGAGGGAGGGAAATGCTTTGTGTAGTAACCTGAGGTTTAGCTAGAAGTAATAAGATGAAATCAAGAAAAAGTGTAGACTGAATATTGGGATATAACAAGCTCTCGTGCATGAGCTGTATTTGACTGTACAACAGTCTTCAACTGAAAAGGATGAAGCCCCATTATTGGGTAAATTGGATTGGATAAGGGATTAGAAGATGTCCCGGAGAGACCAATCCTGCACGGACTCCTGCAGATAGGCTGGACAGTCAGATAGTGTTATTCTACCTCAAACTTTCTGATTCTGTTAAATCACCAGCTGTAAAAACTCTTTTTTGGGCGGTTGCATTGGTGTTTTGTCAGATGCTTTATTTCAAGGCTCCGCCAGGGACAGAACGTGTGTCTCACTTGTTTCCTGTGGCCATGGGGGGATTGCTTCAGTGGTTAAATGATTGGGAGCTGAGAATTGGCACAATGTGCTGTGCTCCTGTTTGCAGTGTCAAGGCAACTGCCTTGTGAAGCGGAATGGGTTAACTGCTTCTGGGCATCTGTTTCCCAGCATGCATAGCTTAATTGGGGATCTTGCTTCAAGTGTTACCAGTTTAGCTGAGGCTGATTGTCAGGAGGTGATTAACCTAGCCTGAAACATCAGGCACAGCTGAGAGCATTGGGTGAGCAGCTGTCATTTGGCAGATGACACTCAAAGGCAGAGAGGCTGTTCTCGCTGCAGTTGGAGACTGAAGTGTGGTGTGGATTGCCTGTCTAGGAGTCTATGTGAGTCTGGTTCTGACTAGTTTACCACTGACTATGTAGGCTTTAATGTTGGGAGTGTGAGGTGGGGCTCTGACCAGGAGCACTGACCAACCCCAGTAGCAGGGCTAACTGCATGGGATCTTGATATTGAGCTTTAGTGACTTGAGACTTGTGACTGATGTCTGTATTTTCCAGCAGAAGTGTATTTATTTGGGGTGGAGTACATCCATCCATTAGACTGTGGGGGGGAGGTAGCAGCTCTAGATGCATGTCTTGTTTTTCTTTTAAGTTATGGTCCCCTCCTAGTTTCCATCCTCACCTGGTGCCTTGTGCATCCCATTGAGAGCTTCTTGAGATGTTCAGTGGAAGCAAGGGGCAGCTGAATGATAGAAGGGATGGGGGGACTGGGGTGAGGAGGCCCTGGCTTGGACTGCACAGCTGGCAAAGAGGGGTGAGGAGAGCTGGCGTTTAAATCCTTAGTGCTGCAGTGACAGAGGGTCTGTCCTTCACTGGGTGTTTCCATTGCTGGTTAGGTGGGTGGGGATGGAGAGAGATTCTCTTATTGCTTACAGCATCAATTAAGGATAAGATTGTCACAGAGACTTTCAGAGACCTTCGTGACATTTTCTGCTTCAGCCTCAAGGTGGCAGGGCCAGAGTGGTCATCCGGCAGTGGCCCCGGGGCCCTCAGCTGCCTGCAGTGGGGCTCGTGCTTCTTCCCTGCTCTGCAGGGTTTGGGCTTCAGTTCCTCCCCCATCAGTGTCCCCCTCCCCCCCATAATTTTTGTAAAAGTCACAGACAGGTCATGGGCTTCCGGTGAATTTTTGTTTATTGTCTGTGACTTTTACTAAAAATAATGTTGACAAAATTGTAACCTCTGCAATAATATTTGTGAAGGATTTTTTTACCTCCTCAATAGAAAATGTCCCCTGTGGTACTGGTTCGAGGGGACCCTGAACAGAAGAGAACAGGTCTCTGTTCTCCCCTCATGCTATCAGGTTAGGCTTTGTCTGGACCTAGCTCTATTTCAGGGTAGCTGTTCTGATGCCCTGGCCTTAAAGCAGATTATGTTTCTCCAGGCACAAAGAGCAAGCAGGTAGTTAAGTCAGAGTGACCTTTACTTTAGATTTAGAGAACAAAAGCAACATCTACATCAGAGCTGATGATGTGTTTCCTTCCTCTGTATCAGTCTGTCCAGCTATTGTGTGTTCAGCTGTTCTCTGAAGACCAGGAATCCCTTAGCTGGTAAGGGCCAGATTTCCAAGTCACAGCACCCACAACTAGGGCCATGTTCTGAAAGGGCTTAGCCCCCATTGACACCATTGGCCTGTTTGCCCTGCAGCCAGCATGCTGAGCATGCCTGTGAATCTGGGCACTTGTAATGGTACCTAGATAGGTCTTTGGAAAATCTGATTAAGGGGCAGAACACAGAATATCAAGTCAAAACAGTTATAGCTGGATCCACCTCCAGGCTGCCTGATGTTAACAGCATTGCCATACGAATAGCTCCTGAGCCAGCCTCACGTGAGGCTTCTGAAGGCCATTTTACAATTATAGCAATGCAAAGTTCTGGTACAATTATTCCCCCTTGTACCTGTAAGGGGTTAATGTCTCAGGCCCCATGTGGTGTGCTTTGCTGCCTGTAATATTTCCTAGTGCCTTTTTCTGTCTGCATCCATCTTTTTTGCCTGCCATGAACCTTTCTATGTTTGGTGCCCAGCCCCTGGGAGAGGAAGGGTCATCTAAGTTCCGTCATGGTGGCAGGAATTTCTCCTGCCACCACAACCATGTCCTGCTCTTTCCCAGCTTGGTAACAACCCTTGCGGTGAACTCCAATGGTACCTGGGATGAAAAGTGAGCTCTGCAGGAGGCTCCTGGATTCTGTGCCCTAAAAACAGCTGGTGATGCCAGTTGTTCTGGTGTCTGATTGTCAGGTTCTGACTCCATCCTGGTGCAGCAGACTGCCTTGTATGGTGTGGGTACTGGAGAGTGGAAAACTGGAAGTGGCATTTCTACAGAATATCAAGGTTGGAAGGGATCTCAGGAGGCATCTAGTCCAACCCCTTGCTCAAAGCCGGGCCAATCCCCAGACAGATTATTACCCCAGATCCCTAAGTGGCCACCTCAAGGATTGAACTCACAACTCTGGGGTTAGCAGACTAGTGCTCAAACCACTGAGCTGTACTTCCCCCCAGCTTTCCAAGGCTCTTTGTTTCCCCTTATAGGACAATGGGGGCTGAATAACCCCCAGCTGTCTTGTACTGTGGATGGACAAATGGCCATTTGTCCACAGGTGGCTTAATTTAGGGCTAGGAATTTTGGGGCTGCCTCTGAGGTTATGGGGTCGGAGGAGGGAGCTGCATCTCTTCTTTCTCCTCCCCCTTCCCTCTTGGCTAGGGGCAGGATTTCGCTTGGCAAAGAGCTCTTGTCCCAGCATTGGTGAGTCCATTCATGTCCCCATTCCATGTCCACAAGGAAAGTGCTGTTAGCTGGCTTGCAAGTGTGTCATGTTCCCCCTGCCCCTGGAGATATGTGGGAATAGAGGTGCCTGCCTTTGGCTGAGAGAGAGGAGCCCTATGACTCAGTCCCTTAATATTCCCAAAGGGACAGCGCCTGCTGCTTACCATGAGACTCCTCTGCTTTTTGATTCCTAATGTCCCTTCCAGAGCCTCTTCTGCCCTCAGGCTGCAAGTGCCACGTGTACACAGCTGCCATTTTCAGTGCAATCTAATAAAATAAGCCAGTTGTCTTAATCCACTTATCAGGTATGATCCAATAAAGCCTGCAGCTCTAGCTGAGTGAAGTGAGCGTGTTCTTAATAAATCTCCCCTGTTTCAACTGGCATCTTTAATCTGCCTCTGTCACTTACACAGAAACTTCAAGGTGGAATTAACGATACTGCCTGCTGCTCCTGGACCCTTCCAAATCGAGAGACTTCGAAACCCTGCAGCCCAGCGCTGGGAGCTAGCGCATAGTTACCTTTTCTCCAAAAGAACGTTTGTGTGACATGAAAAGAGAGACCACTAATGCCGAGACACCAACACCTTGTCCTGTCCTCCTTCAGTGGTGGGAGATACTTCCCTAACCTGCAAGGAGAAAATTCCTTAGTGCATCATTAGCTCTTGCATTGTGCTTGTGAAACTGGCCACACAAAGAATAATCTATCAGCCAGCAGCAACTCCCCTCTCCCCCAGCCAGATCAGTGCTGCTGCTCAGACCATGCTGAGGGTCCTGTTGGACTATGTGAGTAGGGGTCCTGATCTGGAATTTGGTGAGCACGTAGAAAGTAGCTTTTTGGATGCTGGGGAGGAGTAAGGTACCATGATGTTCTGTTGGCACCCTTTTCAGGACAGAGTTAGAATTGTGTGTGCAGCAGCACCATTACTACACTTCCTGCTTTATGTAAGTTTGTGTTGTGGTCTTTTGGTTTTTTTCCTTTGTAACATTTAATTGTTTGGGTTTTTTTGTGGGGGTGGGGGTATTATCTGTATTATGGGAGCGCTTATGACCCCCGTCACATGCAGGACTCTATTGTTCTAGGTGCTGTACAAACGCAGCATGAAAAGCTGGTTCCTGCCCCAAAGAGTTTACAATCTAGATATAACACAAGACGCAACAGATGGACATAGAGAGACAGGGGAGCACAAGGAAACAGTGAGACAGTACGTATGGTTTGAAGTCCCGCCTCTGGGCAGGCTATGGGGAATGAAGGCCCTGATGGTGCACAGTGCCTGGTGGAGAGGCAGCGTGGCAGGCTCAGGTTGGTTCTCCTCTTGACTGTCCCAGACATGACATGTAGAACCTCTGCCAGGCCTCTCCCTTATCTGTCTTTTCAGCCTTGTTTGATTTCTTGTCAAATGAATTTTAGAGAGGAGTCAACAACTAGCTGTGCTGGTGGAAGAGAAATTCCATTGGTGGAAGCGTAATGCCCCTCACGTGAGTCAGCAGCCGGGGTGAATGGGGATCAAGACACTTAGCAAGTGGTTTGCACAGTAAATAGGATTCCTGGTTTCAGCAAAGAGATGGGGTAAAGCTGCTGTTACAGAGGCAAACATGTTGACTTCACACACTTGTCCATTCGTTTGCTTAGACTTTAGCAATGAGGCTTGGGTCTGAAATATTGGCATCTAATTAAAGTGACCTTGTGCAGTCTCCATTATCTTATCTGTAACACAGGGGGACTGATAGCTGCCAGTCCCTGAGGCCAGGCTGGGTCAATCAGCATTGGTGTAAAGTGCGCAGAAACATTAATAACAGCTGGGGTAAGACTGAAGTCATGGTCTCCTTGCTCCCAACCCACTGCTCCTTCCCCCAGGGCTCAGGATAGGTAGTGGTGGAGTAAGCATCCAACAGAGCCATTCCAGTGCTATAAGGTCCATATGGATACTGCCAGTGGGCTCTTCCCCCTATTTCTGTGCCTCCCCACCCTCAGAAAGGTTGAAAATTTAAATTTGGGGTGCGAGTGGGGGGGGAATGCTGCTGTTTCAGGAACTACTTGACCAAAGGACTCCCAGTTTGCACCACTCGCTCTGCCCTGGACTCTGAACTGACGTACCAGTTTCCCAGCTGATCTTATGTATGCAACAGAAATGGTGTTGCAACTCTATCTAGCGCTTGCCATCTCCTAAGAGAAGTTAATTTGTAGCCCTAATGCTGGCTTAGGGAGTAGATCGTGTGCCAAGTGGGCAATTTGTCATCTTTGCTCTGGTGTCTGAGCAGAATTGAAAGTCAAAACTGCTTTCCAATTGCTGGATAAACATGGAAGGGAGGGCATTGCCTGGCTTGGCCTGAGCTCTGGGGCCAGATTGCCTGGCTCTGCCAACGTGCTTCATTCCTCTTGTGCAACATCTCCGCTCTCCCAGCCCTTGTCCCCTTCTGAGTAGCCACAGAGGGAGTGGCAGAGCAGAGTAGCTCATCAGAGGGAGTTGGCCTCCTCTCCTGTGGCGGATGGCTGGGGATGAGGAAGGCAGACATTAAAGCCTTTGAATGTCCTGCTTCATAAATGAAGGCCCTGTCAATACAGATATGCTTACTAGCCTTAGGTTAAAGAATTCCATGTATTCACACTCTTCCCGGACCTATTGCTGTTCAAGCCTTGGGTTTCTCCACTTTCTCTGTCCCTGTTTCTATTACTTCCCAAGCAGGGCTGCCCAGAGGATTCAGGGGGCCTGAGGCAGGATTGGGTCTTCAGCAGCAGTAGAGCAGCTTAAATGCCACTGATTGCAGCTTTTTTTTTTTTTTTTTTTTTTTCTGGCTCTTGTACTCACTAGGCAGTGCTCCGAGGCTTTGGCAGCACTTCAGTGGTGGGTCCTTCACTTGCTCCAAGTCTTCCGCCGCACTGAAGGACTCGCCACCAAAGACCTGGAGCGAGTGAAGGGCCTGCCGCCGAAAACCCGGAGCAGCTCGCAGGGCCCCTACGGAGCCCGGGGCAAATTGCCCCACTTGCCCCCCCAGGCGGCCCTGCTCCCAAGAAAGGCTGTGGCGTGTCAGACTTTTGTTTATTAGCAATTATGAGGCTTGGTCTACACTGAAAAGTTACATCTGCACAGCACCCCGACTGACACATCCTCAAGGTTAGATACAGTTCGGTTGACAGAAGACTGCTTCCATTGACCTCGCTGCTACTGTTTGGCATAGGCTGGGTCTACACTAGGGGCTGTGCAGGTGTAGCTATGCTGCGGTAATCTCCACCCATTTTTCCTCCTTTGGTGGAGAGAGAGTGAGAATCTTTCCCCCCAACAGCTCCCAGCACTCTAGATGCCAAGCAGTTGACATTCTGTTCTGTCTGATGTTGGTCCCAGGAATCCTGTCTAGGGTTACATTTTGTCCGCAGAGCACCTGTATGTCCAGCTCATCTCGCTCACTTATTCTAAGCAGGTCTTAAAAACCCTGCCTGCTTGGTTTTCTTGCTTCCCAATTGGAAGGTGTTGCTTCTTTAAGTTTAATGCAGACCCAGGCATGCCATCATGAATACCAGTGGAGACTAAGCATTGGGGGTTTCGGGGAGCAGCCAGTGCTGGAAAAAGACCATCTGCTCCATGCAGAGAGCGAAACAGTCAAGATTGTGGGCTCCTTCTGGGAGCTATCCCTTCAGCAGAGTATCCTGTGAGCAAAGGTTTTGCTGTTTAATGCTAACTCACTCTGTCCCTGAATGGTCAACTCCTAGTGTTCCGAAATCATGGAGTTGGGTCAGGGTGGGTTCATTTAAATCACCAAGTGAAACACTTCGATTAAATCAGTGACTTTAATCAATTTTTCTGTTCTATCTAAAGAGAAGTGCATTCTCGCTGGTTGAGTAACCATTAAAACATGTTGATTTTAAAGCTAAATGGAGACTTTACACCAGAATTGGTACATCGTGTTGCTACTTAGGAGGGTACACTAGGACTGAGTACTTTTATTTAAACATTTATATAGATTAATATTTTCAGATTCATAACTGTACATTTTTAGTATGTTAGAAAATAGCACATCAATATATCATGCAGGGGTCCCCAACGTGGTGCCTGCGGGTGCCATGGCATCTAAGTGTGCCCGTGTACTGGCCGGCAGATGAGCATCCGCCAAAATGTCGCTGACAAGCTGTGTCTTCCAGAGGTGTCGCCGCCGAAATACCGCGCCCATCAGTCATTTTCCCTGAGCTGAGTGTTTCCAGGGTGGATGGAGTTGTCATAATTTGAGAACTGAGCCAAGCAGAGCTCAGGTAGGGGGAAGCTATAAAATAGGAAGTTGAACCTGAAGAGATACATAATGGTGTCTCCTGGAGTCAGAGGCCAGGTCCCAACACCTGTGATGACTTTATCAGTCTCGTACTCTGGGTCCCCCACAGGAGCAAACCCTTAATACAGTACATGACCTATTGTGCCATATTCATAAAGCTTGACCTAAAAAATTAGATGTTCCCCCCCAGTTCTTTGTTTATCTAGAAAAGCCGCCTTTGCCTTAAAGTTTTTGATAGAACATTTAAATAAAAAATGAAAATGCTGAATCCAAGAACCTCTAAGAGATTATAAGAAGTTTAGGCCTGAACATATTTTGTATTTAAACTCAGATTTAGTTTTAAACAGGTTTATTTTTAAAAATAGAGAAATTTATTATCATTTAAATAACAATTAAAAAAAAACAATTTAAATCCAATTTTTTTTTCCTCCCCAAAATTTATTGCTTTTTATCCCCCCTGGATTGGCTTAAATCTCATTTTATGTTTTTTTGTTTTAAAGTTTGCTTTATCTGCTGTCTGGTTTTTGAGCCTTTAGGTTTCAGGGTTTTCTCTGCAATGATATGTGCTGCAAACTGGCTTTGTAAAAGAAAGCAGCGATTCTCTCACACTCGACTCCAGGAGCTGGTCTTTAAGAAAATCACCAAATTGCAAGACTGGTGATAAAATCTCAAGAGCTGGCTGCCCGTCAGACCCAATGCTCTACAAACCCAGAGGCACGTTAACATCTTTCACTGCTGTAGTACAGAAGAGCCCAGTCATGGGCCAGAACCACTTTGTGCCAGCTGCTGACCAAACAGAACAAAAATAAGTGGTTTTCTGACCCCAAAGAATTTACAATATAAATCACACACCTGGGGCATCAGCTGGAGAGAGAAGGTCTAAGTGTTCCGAGGTAGGATAAAACAGATTTTTTTTTTAAAGGGAAGGCTCTGGGAAGGACCCTGTGGTGGGTGAGGAAAGGGAAGTCTGTTCATCTGATTAATTCTTAGCCCTGGCTGTGGCCACTGCCTTGGCTAAGTTATCCAGCCAAACCTGTTGCGCCAGGTGAGCATTTGAGAGAGCATTACAACAGCCCAAGCTAACCCTGTCTTGTGATTATCCCATGTCTGGTTCTAGGCAAACCAGGAAGCTTCTGTCTGTATCTAGGCAGGTGTGGGCTGGAGCAGTGTTGGCCAATGAGGGGAGACACTGAAAGCTGCCACTAAGCTCAGTGAAAACGACTTGACTGGCCAGTTTGGCAGAGCTGTTTCTGGCCCTCTCCTTTCCTCTCCCTTCCAGTTCTTTAAAAGGAAATCCACCCCCAGGGGAATCCTGGCCCAGGGCTAGGTCTGCACTGCAATCAAGCCCCACGGCCCTGAGTTGCTGAGCCTGGAACAATGGACTCAGGCTTGTGGGGATGGGGCTGTGGGGCTAAAAATAGTAGTGCAGATGTTCTGGTTTGAGCTCCACTGCTATTTTTAGCCTGACAGCCCAAGCCCTGTGAGCCGGAGCCAACTGATCTGTGCTCTGGGTTTGTCTTTGCAGTGTAGACGCAGTACCCAGCCTGCCTCCCTCTGGGTGTGTTTCCCTCCAGAAAAATATTGAATAAGGCAATTAAATCCAACAGCCAAGTGCTGCCTGTCTGCATGCCAACCATGCAGTGTTAGGGCTGCACTTCTCTAGGTCAGCACGTAATATCTGGGCTGGTTTTACAGAGATCAGTGAGTGTGAGGAACAGAGCAAGGTGCTTTGGGCCAGCCAGCTCCATAGGCACTGTTAGAGCTGGAAGTGGGTCTGGATTAGGATTCAGAGGCCCTGTCTGAAGCTGAGTAGCAAGCAGCTCTGGGGAGACTTGGTTCTGAGTCAGGCTGGGCTGAAAATTAGGGATAGGACTTGATAGCTGGTTTCTAATCCCCACTGAAGTTAGAATGGGCTCCAAGTGGAGATTTGATCTCAGTGGAAGCTGAGCAGAGTTCACAGCCCTGGTCCCTATGGGCAGCCCAGTGCTCCCAGCATGCTGTCAAGTTGCCATGCTGATCACTTTTCTCCTTGTTCTTGCAGCCTGAGATTTTGTCCCAGGAGTGTCCCTGGCCTCGCCTGGCATGGAGGATAGTCTCACAAGGCCTTCGAGCCCAGCAGGGCTCTCCTGTTATGTGGCAGTTTCTCAGCTGTTAGGTTTGACTGTGATTGCCATGACTGGAGCCTGGATGGGCCAATACCGAGGCGGTATTGCTTGGGAAAGCGCGCTGCAGTTCAACGTCCACCCTCTCTGCATGGTCATTGGCATGGTCTTCCTCCAAGGGGATGGTAAGCTGGGATCCTGATGGAAAATCGCTGAAGGGCTAAGAGCATTCAAAATGCTACCTACCTCTCAGCCAGACTCTGACCCCTTCACTGCCATGATCACACAGATACCTCCAGATCTTTGCTGGAAGGTCTAGGTGTGTCTGCTGCAGCCTTAAAAATGGAGTGACTCCTGATTTCCATGTTAGTAATTGGCTTGGAATCATGACCGTAATGCCTTCCATTGCTTGGCTGTGGTTCAGCAGTGTTAGGGCTTTGACGCTAAGAAGGTAGCTCGGTCCAGGTAGCCAACCTGGCCAAGGACAAAGCTGTCTCCCAGTGTTAGCAATGGGGACTGGAGCTGGAGTAACAGGTGCACTGACCCTGTCTGCACGGGGTTGCTTCAGTAAGAGGTACTTACTGTTCTGCCTGGGTGCCAGAGTAGGATGCTACCAGATATCTCTCTCTCTCTCTCTTCCCCCCCCCCCGTCTCTGGTGACAGTGCAGTGAACAGCAGCCTCCTGCTGGTGGTGAGATTCCCGCTCTCCGTGGAGTGGGAGTGGAGCTGACGTGGCCCAAACCCATGGCAGGCAGAGCACTTAGCAGGGAGCTTGGCGTTGTGCCCTGCTCTGTTTCACACTAATGTAATTGTGCGTAGCCGGGGGCAGTAATCGTCTCCCAGATGGCCACTTGGGCAGAGAGCCGGTTGCGGCTGTACAGAGCCGTGATGGGGAAAGTGCATCAGCAGGTGCCCCCAGACAGTCCCTGAGGCTTAAAGAAAAGATTAATTGTAGCAAATTAAATTTGGAAAAGGCAGTTGGGAGAACAAGCAAGTGCTTAATGCTCCAGCATGACTCACCCTCTGCCTCCCTCCAGCGGCTCTGACACATTCGTTTGTTAGTGCTGATTCTCCCCCTCCTCGGGGCCCTGGGACCCCAGCTCTCCCAGGCTTTGTTTGATGCGCTTAGCCCACCTGGCCTGGGGATGGTTCCCTTTTCTCTGGGCTGCAGAGGCGAGGAGGCTGTTCCCTGCCCACTCCCACTGCCTCTCATGCACGTTTCTCTCCCCCAGCTCTCCTGGTTTACCGGGTCTTCAGGAACGAGACCAAGCGCTCGGCCAAAATCCTCCATGGGCTCCTCCATGCCTTTGCGCTGGTCATCGCCCTTGTGGGTAAGTCTTGGATGCTGCAGCGGAAAGGTGACCCAGAAGGACCCGTGTGGCAGTCCGCCTGCCCCTAAGGCCGCTGTATTGGGTCAACGGCATCTTGCCCAGGGAGGCTTTTAAATCCATCCTCTTCCGTTACAACAAAAAGATCATCTCAGGAAGGCTCCCAGAGCAGAGCCCTTGCTCCCCAGGCTCAGCGCCTGCGGTTTGAGGCTCTGCTCCCCATGCCGGGTTGGGGAGCGGGTCCAGGCTGGATCCCTGAGTGGGCTGTGTGTGTGAACGGGCTAACGAATGGGCCCCAGCCCTAACTGACTGCCTCCTGCCATCCCTGCAGGTGTCATAGCCGTGTTTGATTACCACAGGAAGAAAGGCTTTGCAGACATGTACAGCCTGCACAGCTGGTGTGGAATAGCAGCCTTCAGCCTCTACTTCATCCAGGTGAGGAGGAGGGTCCCCTTCAGGAGGCAGGCAGGCAGAGTCCTCCAGTGGTTAGAGCAGGGGCAGGACTGCTGGGTTCTATCCCCAGCTCTGGTGGATTTGTTTTGGATCTCCAGTCTCTGTTCCTTGGCTGCAGGCAGGAGCTCGTTGCTGTGCCAGCGTCTGAGGAGGGCTTGGCTGGATTAGGCCACGATCACCAATCCTGGGTTAGCCGGGCCAGGAGCTAATTTGCTCTAATTTCTGAAACCTGTTGTAATAACACCAACTTTCAGCGGAAGCCTGGGCTATGCATGGAAAGAGCCCTTACGCCCTCTGCACTTTCTTCTTCCCCTCCAGTGGCTCATGGGCTTCAGCTTCTTCCTGTTTCCTGGAGCATCCTTCTCACTCCGCAGCAGATACAAACCACAGCACGTCTTCTTCGGCGTCTTCCTCCTCGTTCTCTCCATCGCCACGTGCCTCCTGGGCATCAAGGAGCTGCTCCTCTTCAGTATCCAGTAAGTGACAGAAACATCTGGGCAGCAATTCCCAGCATCCCCCGGGAGTTTAGAAACAAGACACCCTTGCCACAGGCCGGCACCTCGCAGGGAAATGGAGTGATTGGGTCGTCAGGACCCAGATTTCAGTCCTATCACTGAACCTCTCTCAGTGTGAGGACTCTCACCTCTCCTAAACGTGGGGCTGGTTCAGGCCCTCAGTGGGCAAATCTGCCTTTTCTCAAAGTTAACGGCCTCTGTGGCAAAAACAGACAGCGGAATCCCTGGCCAGTGCTAGCCAAGCCTTCCCTGGCAAGCTGGGGGCGCTGCCCCTCCAGGGAGTGACCCATGGGCCCCTAATGACTGGAGTTGCTGGAAATCTTTCACCTGCAACATTTTCCAGTAGAAAACATAGACTGAAATGTTTTCCAGGACTGTTTCTGAAGGGGAGAATTGACACAGGTTTCTCCAGGGCTAGTGTAAATTACACAACCCCCTTCTTGGACTGATCCCTGGAGCATGCGCAGGCAAGGTGGTGTCAGCTGTGAGCTAACCCCAGGCCCCAAATGGCTGGGAGAGGCAAGAGCGCTTCAGAGCCCTTCCGAGGGGAGGCAAGACTCTGTCCCTCCTTCCCCCCACAGCAGCTCTAACGCAGCTGTGGGGAAAACCTGCTGCAGATTTGGCTCCGTGTGGCTCTGCAGCTCACTCGCCCATGCTGCTGCTACTGTGAGGGGGAGTGTGACACCCCCCCCCCCCCAATGTTAGAACAGGCAGCAAAGTAGCTGGAGAGCATTTCTTGGGGCTGGAGATGGCAAACACTACAGTCAGACCATTAGCATGTGTTCTTGCCTCTGGCCATGCCTCGGAGGAGAGGAAACACTCGCAGGGCCACGGGGGCTGTGGGCTGCCCACTGCAGGCTCAGGAGGGTTGGGTGTCATTTCCTGGTCCGTGGCTGGGAGGAGCATGGTACCCTGGTCTGGCTGGACTCCAGGGAGCCACGCAGACGTTTTCCTCCTCCGAGTGTTCCCTGTTCTCCGCCCAGCCCAGCCCAGCCCCTCTCTGCTCCTGCAGGGCCACCTACAGCTCGTTCGTGCCGGAAGGGATCCTGGCCAACATCCTGGGCCTGCTGCTGATCGGCTTTGGGCTGGTGATCGGCTACATCCTGACACGGGACGAGTGGAAGCGGCCGCCCCTGGCTGAGGAGCTGGCCCTGTCCATGGATTTTAAAACCCTCACTAAGGGGGAGAGCCCCAATAGCAGCCAGTGATGGCTCCCTGCGCTGAGGGGTTCCCCCCAGAGGCAGGGCTGGGGTGGACTTCATGGTCGCTGCTCACCCTGCATGTACTAGCCCCTCTGATGTCTGTTGCTGGTGTTGCTGTGATCTGTCTGCCATGTGCTGGTTGTTACGCGTACAGCTGGCGTGAGGGGGGCATCTGCTTTAACCCCTCGTCTGCAGGGGAGCTGTGTGCCAAGGCGGCGGCTCCCAGCCCCATCCTGATAATAGGCATTATGATGTTCTGGGACGAGCCATGTTCTCCCACTGAGCCCTTATACCAGCCGTGGCCCCTCCCCTGCTACCCAAATCATGGGGGGTGGGCTTTGTATGTGGCAGGCGCAGGGGCATTCCCAGTTGGCTGAGCTGCTGTGGGGGGGGTTGGATCCTTCCCCCCTCAAGCAGCAGGATGGCCGCATTTCCATTTCCCAGCCTGCCTGGCAAGTTAGCATGAGGCCCACTAACAAATCTAACTCAAGTGCGGATGAAGGTCAGGGCCTGGCTCGCTCCTTGGGCTGCCTGCAGATTTCTCCCTCCTGGAGTTCACGCAGGATGCCAAGCGCTGTGTTGAACATCGTGCTCCATGGCAGCCAAACCTTGTTCTCTAGGAGCCGTGTTTTAAACCCTCCCTCACTTGCATGCAAAGCTTTTTGTGTGTCTCGGGCTAGGGTATTTTTAATGATCACTTGGTATCTGTGTAGCCCTAACGGGTCTGCAGCCATGGCCTGAGCGTGTTGCTGTTGCAGCCCCCTGCTGGCAGCAGCACCAATCTCTGATCAGTCAGGGTGTGTGTGTGTGTACATGTGCTGCTGTCTGCCATGGGTAAGATAACCTGCCTTGGCCCTTCAACCAGCCTAAAGAGCGGTATCCTTAGAACTCCTCCTCATCCTTGGTACCTCTGGTTGCTGAGTGGGGCTGCCCTGCCCCATGGGCTCTTGCCAGCAGCTCCATTCTTCTGACAAAAAGGTGGTGCACCAGCCAGCTGATGGTGAGCAGAGTAGAAATGCAGGTTGGTAAGGTCTAGTGACTGGGTGGGCAGTGAATTTTTTTTTAACATTATATTCAAGTAAAGGCCTAGTTTCCCCCAGCTCTCAGTGCAGGGGGCACAGTCCCTGTCTGCATGAGTGACCCGTGACAGCTCCCAGGGGCTTTTCTTTACATTGAAAATGCAAAACTTTCCCATCTACCCCTTTGTTTGCTCTTCTCTGTAATGAGATGCAGGACTTCAGGTGTTGCCAGGCATTGCTGGTGCCTAGTGATACTACAGCACAGACTTGTGCATTGATCATCTGTTAAATATTCCCTGCATGCATGACTGATCAGGGCCTAGCCCCTTCCCACCCCCCCCCAATGCAGCTTTGTATGCAGAGCAAGGCAGGCTCTGCTGCCCCTGGTTGAACTGTGCATGGGGGCTAGGTTAGCAGACTAACAAACAACCTGTTTCCATGGGGCTGTTTGAGGGCCTTCTAGCCATGCTTTCCTCAAAGGGGGGTTAGCATGGGGAGGGGGTGCTTGATGGGTAATAGAGCACACCTGCGTCTCAGGTGGTCCAGGCTGCTGTTGTGTGATACCAGCTGTACCCTGGCCAACTCCTTTGTAATCCCATCTCTTCAACATGGATGTTCAAAGGGAGACATGGCCATAGTGCAGCGCCCCCGCCCCCCAGGTGGCCACAGAGCACGGGCTGAAAACTGCTCCTGTTTCAGGGGGTCGGCCAAGTGTGGTCTGCATTAGGGCCCTGGGCAGAAAGCCAAAGTTGTCCCCACAGGAATGAAAGGGATGGGGCAGGGCCCTGGCTTTTATATGCAGAAAAACAGTTGTGGCACAGGTGGGCTCTAGCAGATAACTGCTGGGGGGAAGAGCTTTGACAGCTGGACCTGAGCTGTTAATTGGCAGCTACTGTTTGTTTGTAAACCTAGAAAAACTTCATCACCTGGGTGCTGATTCTCTTCGTAAATATTTCCCCAGCCTCTGTTCAGTGCAGATTCTAAGTTTCTGACTCAAAGTGACCTGAGCCTGATAAAGCTTGAGCTGAGGGTTTGTCCCACACCCACCATTGCCTCCCTTTCAAACTCCCCCTGCTGAGCAGAGACTGGCTGGGCCTCTGGAGTGTGGCTGGCTCTGTTTAACTCAGCACTCAAGCTGGGTGCCCAACAATCACTAGGCCCTGCTCCCATGTTATGTGCTTTGGTGAAAGAGCTCTGGGTAGTGCGTTTCCTAACATGGCCAAGGTGCCTGCCCAGTTTTTGGAAGACTTGTTCTACTGGAGTCATCCCTTGTCCCAACTGAGGGAAGAAAAGGGGGAGAGGTAGCTCAGTGATTTGAGCATTGGCCTGCTAAATCCAGGGTTGTGAGAGGGCCAATTAGGGATCTGGGGCAAAAATCAGTACTTGGTCCTGCTAGTGAAGGCAGGGGGCTGGACTCAATGACCTTTCAAGGTCCCTTCCAGTTCTAAGAGATAGTATATTGAAACTATTATGGCCAGTGTTTGAAATTGACTTCAGTGGAGCCAGGATTTCACCCACTTATCTTGTCTCTCAGGAGGACCAATGCAAGTTCCTTTAGTCTGAAAAACAACTGGCCAGCTCCATAAGGTTGACTCAGAAAAGTAACACCCTGCTAGGGCCGTGTTTCCCTTCTCCACAGTGCACTAACGGTCAAAAAAAAAAGCTTGTATCAAACAGAGGGTGTCAAGTCCCCCTGAAAATACACCTGCCAGCAATGAGTATTTGCAGCAGAGTCTTGTGCTGCGGAAACCTTTCCTCTGCCAAATGCATAGTTCTGAACTGACCCCAAATGGTGCAGCTAATGGTTACATGGGAGAATATTTTATAGGTTTTGTTTTAAAACAGAATGCGCTTTAAGGCCGTGTCGAAGGAGCCGCAATCAGTGCACTGTGCTGGTAGCTCATAAATGCTAGTAAGGAAAAACCACGTTAATGAAATGCTGAGCTAAACAGTCTGTATTGTACTGCCCCTGAGTCAATAAATCCTGGTACCGAGCATGGGCCACTGTTTATATTCTTTCTAGCTGGCCAAAGCGAGCACAACTCCTCTGCTAGCTTGGAGCCAGAGCTAACAGAGTGAGCAGTCTGCTTCTGTCACGTTCATTGCATGCGTCCAACAGACAACGTATCTGTCACTGCTGAGAAGCTGTAGCAAATACGTAAATTAAGGCCCACGCAGTTTGGGTCTGGTCCTAAGAGGCTCAGCCTTAGTTTAAAGGCCAGATTTGTAAAGGCATCTAGACATAAACATGCATATAAACACACCTACTGTTAAATAATCTGGCCCCATATAACTTGTGCCCAACATCACCACATGATCTGGCACTGAGTGCCTGTGACTGTTCCCGTGCAGGTACCACCCTGGTCTTTAAGGGGGCCAGAGGCAGTTTGGCTCAAGCGAGAGGGGAAAATACCTCTCCTGCCCAGCTAGCCGGAGAGCTCCTCACATGCTGCGGGGTGTGAGCAACGTGCTGCCTGGGGAAGGTACCAATAGGGCAATGGGCTGTAATCGCTCTCTTTGGAAAGCTGGTTTGCTCAAGTGCAGTCACTCAATGCGTCCCCGCGAGCAGCCAGCCCAAGCGCCAGTAGGGCTGCAGCAGAGCAGGGGCCCTGAGGTTCTATAGACCTTGAGGCAGCAGTTCTCCAGCTGTGGGAAGCATTGTTCCCACTGGCATCGTGTTCGCCATGCTCAAGTTGCCGGAAGCTGGCTAGTCCAACAAAAATCTGTTCTAACTACGCAGCTGCCAGTCACGAGGAGTGGGTGTGGTAGCTGAGGCTCCTTGGGTTCAGTGCTCACCTAAATTCCCCAGCAACACCATTTTTCTGTTAGTCAAGGTCATGTTATTTATCAACAGCTTAGGGTGCTGGACTGAGCCTTTGGGGGAGTGGTGGAACTGATACAAGAAGATGAAGGCAACCTGTGTGCTCCACGTACAAGCTGCTCTGCTGGGGAGAAATCTCATCTACCAGGCAGTAGGTGGTTCAGGGCAGTGGCATACTTAGGAAGAGACTGGTCCATTCTCCTGCATCCAGCGGGAATGACAAGAGGGGGTACACTCCCTCCCCATATAATAACTGGGTGCACACAGACTCCATCAGTGGAGTGCAGCATGCTGTTTAGTCGCATCTCTGTATGGCTGTGCTAAGACAGAACTGAATGCTCTTAATTTCAGGCTGCAGCACTGAGGAAAACACCAGGCCAGACTCTCTTTCCAAGTGTTAACCATTTATAAATAAGTACATTTTTTTCATACGTACAGGTCACTGTACAGATTACAATCTGTATACATAGGGGCAAATGCATTCGGTTGAACTTTTCACATCTATCTCACAGCTCACATGTACAGACAAGAAAACTCTGCTCAAGCAAATACAGCAAAGGAAAAAATAGTTTTTCTTTCCTTATACGTTAGAGGCTGAGGGCCTCAGCTGAGTGCAGGAGTTGCTTTCCCCCTGCACCATATCACAACTGTGTCGTGTTCAATATATCCGTAGAGAGAACAGAACATGCATTGAGTAATATACTGTACAGAGAAAGTCCTTTATATCAGAATTATAGAAAAGCTAAAGGAAAATTAAGTGTCTTAAAGATCTTCCCAGCAAGTGTCTTGAAGGATGGCAAACGGTACGACTGATTTAGAACTAATCATCCAAGGTGTATGTACTGTACATCTTTGTACTAATTCAAATCCTCTGGAAAGTGGAGCAGACGGAACAGAGACCAAAATGCTGTAATACTCCGGACAATAAAATGCTGCACGGACATGACACCGTCGCCGCTGGAAGCGACCACATTGGAATCTCTAGGTTATTGATGTATTGGCAAAATGGACCTAAGCACAGAGTGACTCCCCTCATTTGTCTGGTATGTCAGGGCCCCCCAAAGCGTACTGCAGCTAAAGTGACCTACCGCTCTGGGCTTGAGGCTTTCCCACCAACCCGTAACAAGACTGTGTTCTAGCAGTGGCCAATCCCCAGCTCCTTCGTAACCGAGCAGTGAGTGTAAAAGGGCCGGGCCAAGCTCCAGTTCAAGTTGTTAAGTGCTAAGTGGCATAAGCGCAACCGAATGGCTGGTAGAATATAAAGGATACCGTGTACTGATCTGGTGTCCGTTCCCTTTAACAGCGCTGCCTGTGTTCGTTTTGTTTTCTCCTGGGTGTTGTGTATACATCAGTAAAAGGTTCCAGTGTGATTCAGCTGTTGTCAGGCGTTGCACACAAATGAATCTTGCTCAATAATTCAGCCCTTAGTGGTTTGTATTAGAAAAAGAGTGTGATTGAATAAAGTCCATCAGTTATTCAAGTAATTCTGAAAAAGCAGATCCACCTTCACCATTGTGCTTGTGTCCACATGCATCCCCACCAAATTTTCCTTTGAGCAACCAGGAGTAAAGGCATTTTGCTGTGGAGGTCTCTGCGACACTGCACAGTAGATACAGTAGCTCTTAGCCTAAGCCCTTGTTTAAAGATCAGTAGATGAATTGTCTGGAACGTCCAAAGGAAAAATGACGACAACAACCAAAGGGCTTGCAACAGATCAGCAAGGACCCACCTTAGCAATGAAGGTAAAAAACTAGCAGGCGTGCTTGGTGCTCTATGTAAGGCGTAGCTGGCACTTCGGTTTTCGCTAGACTTCTTCTGGGTAGCCCTGAATATATAATAATCTTTGTACTAGGGCACGGAGTCACTGGTACTTAGCAGCCACCCTCGCCAGGACTTACTTAATCCAAATGATGGTTCACGTATGTGCACAAAAATGTCTAAAGAAAGAAAATTTGAGGCCCAGTCTTCAACTGAAATTCCCCTAAGCTACCGTGCATGTGATTCCAACAGTCCAGGTCAGCCAGCAACTGGCACAGTCCTCACCTACACAACAGCATTTCTCTGCACCCCGTAACGTAAGGAAGAAGGGGGTACAGCTCAGGCTGTCCAGCTCTATTCTCCCTCTGAGACGGGTCCAAGGGCCTCACTCCTTGAACCCTTCCCTCTTCTAAGCACCATCTTCAAACCCTCCAGTCCCATTCCTAAGCTGGCTTGTAGTGATCACCGTGGAGCCACACACAAAGCTGGTGCCCTCTCTCCTGGGGTTGAGTGTAGCCTTTCCAGCTTGTGAATCCCGATCCTCACAGCTGGGATAGACACTCTAGCCCAGTTCAATACCCAGTGCCCTCTCAAGGTGACTCTGTGCAGAGTCACAGTGCCTTCTAGTGGCTAGTTTGGTTACAACAAGTATTTGTTTAGGAATACCCCCAGACTACATTCAGAGGAAAACATTCTTGGGGTCTTGACATAGGCATCAAGAAACTGTTTTACCTGGTGCACCTGAAGAATCCTACTTCCGAGGACTCCTAGTGGGGTGCCGGTTGGGGGGGCAATGCTGGCAGTCTTCATTAGTCCAACAGGAGAAATGTACAGGATCGAAGTATAGCCTGCCTGGAAATCTGACACTAGCCGGGGGGGACGCTCTAGTACTGTCCTACCTTCCTCAGCAGACAAGCTTACAAGATATGCAGCTAACCTGATGGAGTGAAGGGCAGCAAGTGAAACTTCAGTCTTGTGCTCTATTGCGTTGCCTTTAGCTGGTGTATTCTACAACTGAGACAAAGTATGACAGCAAATACAAACTAATGGCCATGCCAGCTACTAATTATGACTTCTTTGAAGATACAAATGATTGTTTCAATAAATACTGATTGAGACGTGTGTTCCTTACCTAAAGAAACAAATATCCTTCAGGTGTCCTAAGAAAATTGCTGGGGAAGCGCTTTAAAAATCACTGCAAATGGTTTTGTATTTAAAAATTACTCCATCTTGTGATGCTTATATACAACAGTTAGTTCTTGTGCTATAAATGTTCTGATTCATTGCTTCACTTCTTTTTTGAAAAATACACTGAGACAAGAGCTGTTATGCTATTTTCTAATGAAGACACTACTCACGCTTAAATATCCAGTATTTATCATAGTAACAAATTCAAACAGTAAAGTGCACCCATTTACAGAGAGAACAGATGGTAAACCATTAGTGCAAGAATCCTGTGAAAATGTAACACATGATACTGTGGGAAAAAAACCTGCACGCTACAGTATTTAAGCGTTGTTTCATTTTTGTATTAGTGTTAACGGGTGAGCTGGTTTTTTTTCTCCTTAAAACATCTTCATAAACCTGAAGTTGTACATTTAAGTGCTTTTAGGGGACATTTCTAAAGTACAGTACTGGAATCACATGGCAGTGAATAGCAAAGCAAAGCACAATCAGAGAGATTACAATGGCGTTATCTTCGACAAGGATCATTCAGTTTGGATTCTCTTAACAATAAGATTAGAGATTACTGGCTTATGGCAGCAGCATGTCTCACTTAACTGTATATAAAAAAAGGGACGGGGTCAAATTTTTCCTTTCAGAAGAAACTAAAAAAAAAGCCACTCGTTTGTTCAGGAAAGACGGGGCTTTGAACAAAAACAAGATGCTATTAAAAAAAATCAGTGGACACACTCTAGCTAGGTTAGCGCACTGTAGGAAGAGTCAAACAATCAGTTGCTCCTTATAAGGTAGAACACACTTAAAAAAAGAGAGAAACACTACTGGTCAGTATCCTTTTCAATGACAGAAATAGTGCATGCAGCTTCCTTTCCTCGGGGCCCAGCCTAAATGTGTTGGGAAGGAGTAGGCTGACCAGACAGCAACTGTGAAAAATCAGGACGGGATGGGGGATAATAGGCTTCTATATAAGAAAAAGCCTCAAATATCAGGACATCTGGTCACCTTAGGAAGGAGGCACAGGTAACTGGGAAGGCTCCCACTTTTATCACCCGCTTAGAGATCCCTGTCATAAAGCAAAGGGAGAAAATTCTGAGCTACACCTTCTTGCCCCTTGGGGGAAAAAAACCAAACCTCCAATACAAAGTCTGTCTTGGAGACATATAAAAGGAAGAAACGTAATCCCCAAAGAAAACAGAGGCAAAATCAAGAGTACTTTCCATCTGTCAGTGAGACACACGCCTGACCTGTCCCAAGGGTGGCGCCACTCAGTTTGGTCTAAGTAGTGGAATTACAACAAACGGTGCTGATCACTTTCCAGCTCCACACAAGTGAAAAGCTAATCAAAGCCAGGGTTTGCTAAGAGTTTTAGGGCTGGAGCCTCAACTGGTTTAAAACATGGTAGCTGCGTTGCGGTCACAACGGAGTGACGCCAATTTACACTAGCTGAGGATCTGCCCTTAATTTGGTTCAATGCATGTTTCCTTGTACGACTAGATTCACGTAGCCCTTTGGAAACAAACAGCGTTAACTCTGTCTAAGGACCAATTCCCTTTTTAAGAATTGCTATGAGATGCAATACTGGGCAACAGGCACTGGTTTGCTTTAAAACAAGCTACACTATTACTGCTCTTCCCATCCACCTGGCTGTCTGGCCTCAGTTACTGAAAAGGCAGCTTAAAAACGTAACCAACAATCAATCAAACCTATGCAAAGAAAGCTCCCTCTACGCAAACAAAACTTCAGAAACTGCTTGGAAAGTTCTGTAAAAACGGTTTCCGGAAATGTCCCCTGCTTTTCACACTGACTCAACACTAGTAGCATCTGACTGAAAAGGGAAAAAAGAAAGAACCCAGACCAAAACAAAAACATTTTTCTGAAATCGATCACATAAATTAATTATAAATATGTCTCTCTTAACTACAGGTCCTTAAAGAGCCAAACATTGTGTCTAACATTTACAGGTATGGAACACAGCAACTGCCTTCCAAAATTCCAGGAACCAGTCTTGCAGTTCTAAGAAACACACATTTTACTCATTAATCCCGTGGAGGAGTGCAGCCCCTCCCTACCGCACGCAGCTTCCAAAGAGTAGGTGCAAACACAAAGGAAATGGCAAGGCAAGACTGTGTGTTGAGAAGGACTTTACTAAAGTGACTCCTTGGACACTTTCTGGCTTGGAAACCTCCATGTCACGTTATGCAGCATGATAAAAAAAAGATATAAGGTGTCTTCCGCCATTAAGGTTTTCCTATTCACATTTTCCTTGCGAGCAAAATGAAAACCCATTAAACTGTCCTGGTGAAAATGTGGTGGGGTGTGTGAGATGCAATCATCTGCTGGAGGTGTGAAGAAAAGATTGTGGTTAATCTTGCTTACAAAATGCACAAGAGGTTTCTAGCCAACTCCTTTGGCCGACTAAAATTCACAAAAGGGGCAGAGTTTGATTATTTTTAAAATGCCTCAGAGTAAATCCAAACTGTGGCATTTGGAACGCAGCTGTCAAAGTAGCAAAGCATCTTATGGTCCCCACTCATTGCGACAGGCCACGTTATTAAAAACAACAAACAATCCAATTCAGATTAAAACGCTATAAAACCAGCTCAAGCAGGTCAGTTATTATGCATAGCTAGTCGGTATTAAAAGCAAATTAAGCCCCATTTGGTGCAGATAATGAGCTCTTTGTGGGCAAGAGACAAGTGGGAAAAGGAAGGCTCCGGTTGTCTAGGGGAATACTCGATAATGTAAAGTTTGAAAATGTTGCCAATTTTTAGCCAGTTTCCACTAGGAATTTTCGTAAGCATTTTACATGAGAGCTCCTTAAAACCAAAGAAACCAATTTGATTCGAACATGAACTCTTGCAAACAGCTGGTTACCTCCCATAGGGGACCTAGCTGGGTTAACCCACTCCATGGGTACTAACATATCCTGATTGACAGCTGAAAGCTGGGAGGGAACTCAGTCTGAATTGGGCAAACAATACTGGCTTGTTTGCTGTTGGCGTCACCGTCAGCTGGATACCAAAGGATTCTGAGCGCGTGCATGGCTGTCTGATCACCACACAGAAATTACTGGAGAAACTTGCTCATGTAGCTACCAAATAGAAATAATAGTAATGATAAAAATATAGGTGAGAATCAAGCCAGGAAACGTGTGCTGAAAACATAAGGGTCTCACTCCAACAAGTGTCTTTTACACATTAGACTCCACAAACGGTCTCTTTGGTTTGATAGGGGAAGTCTGCCCTTGTCTAGAGTCCCTGGAGAGTTGCCTGTACAGGTTGTCCTGGTAGGCCTGTGCAACGGGCAGTGTCCTAGCCACCTTAACATCTGGATATGAGGAGGCTTGGCTGACTCTCTCCAGGAGGTCTCCCCGGGACCCATTGGCTAGCATCCCATGGGGGCTGTAATAGTCTTCCTCTAGCAAATGGCCATTCTGTGCATTGTTTGTTTTGTTATAAAAGGCAATGTTGCTGATTGAAGAAGGTGGGCTAAATGATTCTGGCTGGGGGAGGTTTCCCGGAGATGTTGGACTAATAACAGTATCCACTGAAGAGACAGCCCAGGTCCGGGTCTGTTGGTGGAGATGAGGGTACTGCTGAGTCCGAGCAGTTTTATCTATAATTCCCATGAACGGCGTGGTCCTGGAACGGGCTGGTTCGCTGGGGTAACTCCCTTGAGGTGGAGAGACTGGAGAAAGTTCATCACACGATCTGTCATAGGCTGGCTTGAGAGGGATCTCCATTTGCTGAATAGAAGCAGAAGGGCGGAAGGTAGGAGTCAGGTTGGAGGTGGATGAAATGCTATTGCTAGAAGGGGAGAATCTGAGGCCAACACTTTGGGAATGAAGCAGCGGTCTTGGAGTTGGTGGGTGAGGCTTTATTTCGTTGGGGTTGATAGTAATGGGCCTTCTGATTAGGTGAGACACATCAGGAGAACCAAGTTGGCTGGAAGGAAGGGAAGAACGTTCCAGATCAAGCTTTGAATGACAGACTGGATAATAGGAAGCAGACTGACTGCGCCCAATCTGAGGAGTCTGACTGTATCTCATTCCACCCCTGTATGCTGAGGAAGGCCTCTGTGGAAGATCTTCTTTAGTTAGCCCTCCATGCTGGCAGATAGCTCCTGCACTAAGGCTGGCTTGAACATGTTGCACTGGTCTACCATCACCTACTATTCCACTAATTGAACCTTGGTAGACCAATCTACTCTGACCAACTCCCATTTCCCCTGATGCAGACTGGTATTTGCTGGCCATAGAATGGGCAACTTGGCTGTAAGCACCAGTTGGAATCACAGTACTAGAATGCACGGCAGAGCTCGTGTGGTTGCTTCTTACAATCTGTGCCTTGGCTGGCTGCAGCCTGTGCCCTTGCTGTGGGACTACAACAGGAATCTGGGGAATCTGGAAGGACCTCTGTGTCATTTTGGATAACGGAGACTTTGGTCTACCAGGGAGTTGGCTAACACTAGGTTCTTGCTGGTAACGTACTGGGGAGCCAGACTGGGACCTATAGACACTTATACTTTCTGCAGGAGGGCTGGCTCGATACTGAGGACCTCTACGGAGGGGTGAAGGTGGTGGACTTTGATATTCTTTCCCTTGACCTCCAACTGGAGGTGGACTGAAGCGGTAAGAGGAACCTTGGTGAGCAGGGGAAGTATGTGGCGGACTAGGTCTGTAATGATTGTTCTGGTGGGTTGGAGACAGAGCAGGAGAGGTGGACTGGTACCCTTGTCTTGTTGGTGAACCCACAGAACTATTGGATCTGAAGTCAAAAACTTGATGTGACCCAAGAGGCGAGCCCGAAATATAGGCTGAATCCCGGTGAGCAGGGGAAGGGGGTGGGCTCTGGATGATGGGAAGCCCTTGGCTGGGCCTCGACTCTGTTTGTAAGCCAATGGAAACATTTTCTACATCCTGCTCAAGAAACTCCTCTTCAAAGAGATCTTGCACAGAGTACAGTTCTTCATGCTGTGCTTCAGGTTCTGGCTCCACTGGGGGTTGCTGCTGCTGCTGCTGCATCTGTCTACATTCTTCCTCTACTCTCATCAGCAGCCGCTGGATCTCACGATTGTTCGGACACAGCTTGACGGCCTCGTTCAGATCCTCCAGGGCTGCTGAAAACTGCCTGCTTGACAAGGGGACAGATATGAGAATTGAAGTTACTCTGGATTTGAATGAACCCTTTGGGGGATTCTGTTCAGCTTAAGCAGCTTGTCTTTACTTAGGGAGAGGCTGTGATCTCTACAGCGGCTTTCTCGAGCTTTGCCTTATGTGTCTCCATTTGGTTACTTTACACCAACCAACCAAAGAAAAACATTGTTAGTCATTCTGGGGAGGAGGGAGACACGTTACTGGGACAGCACAACCCAGCCCGGTAATTATCCTTTCACTTGGAGAGTGCTTTATAGATTAATTACTCCTCAAAGCACCCCGTGAGCGTTGTCAGCAGATTGTCCCCACTTTACGGAACGGGAAAATGAAGCACAGACGTAGTGCCAAGCCCACCACTGGAGTAAGCAAGAGCAACTCTGTCCACTTTGACGGAGCTGCAGCTGCTCATGCCAGTGGCCCATTTAGCTTCTTCTGACTTGCCCAAGGCCACAGAATGGCAGGGGTGGCTCTAGAACTCAGGGGTTCCCCCAGCCAATGCATAAGACCAGGCTGCCTCTCAGACTTTGCTGGGCACTGGGTTTGTCTCCTCAGAATGAAGGGAACAAGGCAGGGAGAGGTCCCAACAGTTGCAAGCTCGCAAGGCCCCCGTGGAAGCTGCTTTTGGGGACTGACACTGTAAAGGCTAGCCTGTGAGGAGTAAGGGGATGGGGTATTCGGGGGAGGTGGGTTGTCATTTACAGGGACACTGTTAGCTTTTGAACAAAATTGAATCTATTTGAACACGATTGTGACCTGGCGGCGAACAGCCTCCAGATTCAACATGTGCCTTTTTATAAAATGCTCCCGTTCACTGCTCCCTCATAGAGAAAGAAAACCCCCAAATGCCTGCCAGCACTTTGGTAAGACCCACTCCCAGTCAGGGGAGAGCAGGTCAGGTAACTGAATTCCCCAGACCTACGCTGATCTCAGTGGTGATGCTGGCGCACAAACAAGGAAGTAACCAAAAAGAGTCATGCTGAGCCTGTTTCATTAGAGAGACGGGGAAATAATGCCGCTTGTATGTAGGATAGGGCTAAATCATCTGGAAAAGGCATTTGAGGCTTAAACGTCTGTAAATGTTGTGCAACCAGCGGAGGAGGAAAACATTCAAGGAAAGCTACAAAATGTCAGTTTGGTTCAACTAGCCGGGTTTGTCTCTGGAAGAGAAGGTCATGGGTTTCCTCCCACATAAGACTAGAGTTCCCTGCAGCGATAGCTAGGGAGACGCACAGTTAGAAGTGTTGTCGTTGGGATGAGAGGTTAAATTGCAGTGTCTTCTACTCAGCTCTGATGTTTACATAGACAGACAGTAAATATCCTCTGGCTAGCAGTGAGGCTCGGCACTGCCATGCAGGGAAAACTGGTGTCTCACGCCACTGACTGAGCAGAGACTAGCAGTTGTGCAGTGACAGTGTGCTCAGCCAGAGGGAGAGACTCAAACCTTGACAGGTTCTGCAGGGATCTCATCTCCCCGGGCCCTCAGGGAGATTTAATGAGGGAATCCTCCCAGCTGCGTCTGAAATGTAGCGAGATCCCAATATCGCATCGGTCTAGCGCCCAGTATGGAGCACGAGCTATTGCTGAAAGCACAGTGGCTGGCATTTACCCACAAAGTCACTGCACTACTAGTAGCCAAGAAGAAGAATGCTTTAGGATAGACAGATTCATAGATTCCTAGGCCAGAAGGGACCACTGTGACCGTTTAGGTTGAACCTCCTGGCCATAGCAATTCTGTGAATGAATCCTCGCTTCAAGTCCAATAGCTGCGGTTGAACTAGAGCATATCTTTTCAGTCGTGATTTGAAGCTTTCAGCGAAGTAAGGTGCTGAGTATATTCCAACAAACTCAACTACAATGAGCTTCTCAAAAGTTCACATGAACGTGTCCACAGCGATTACTAAACAAGGAAAGATGTTGATTTTGGGGTCTTTTACAGCCACCCTAATCAATGTTCCTTTGCAATTTGTTCTCATGGGGATACTCATGTAGTTTTGCATGGTCAATTCCTACACCGCTGTGCCCAGACTTGCAGAGAACAGCTCCTCTCACTTCTCTCTCTCTCTCGCCTCACCTGCTGCTGCGTTTGGCCCTTGCTCTTGCATAGTAAGCTTCATAAGATTTCGGTTTCAGCTCCAGTGCTTTAGTGGCAAATTCCTCCGCCATTCCAAAATCCTGTCATTACAATAGGTGTGTAGATAAGTAATTGAATATATATTATATATATATAAAAAATAAAAAAATATATACAACTTGGGAACAAAACAAAATTATATGGACAAAGTTTTTGCATGTAGAGTTGGAAAACCTGATGGTACTTTTCACATGGATCAGACATCATTGATAGCAAGAGAGCTACAACTGTGTCCAGAAGAGGCAAACCCATTCCATGATGTTAGACACTGTCCGGTACCCACACTAACCTAAGGTGAAGTGCTCCTTTCTCTGCTTCTTGGATCTCAATCAAGTACATGCAGTCCCTGTCCAGTAACCTACATCCTCCAGTAAGCATCTGCTCTCGCAGAGACTGGAAGGTCATCTCAGGAAGGATTTTCCACTGTTAAAACCATTAGGAAACCCTTCCCCTTCCCTCCCCCCCGAGTGACTGTCTCTGACACATACACTAATAACTAGGGATTGTGAATAACACTTCTCCAGGCGGAAAGGGATATTGGTGCCTATATAGCTATGTGCAGCAACATACAAGACCCATTCACAGTGCACTCCCTCTCACTTCCCTCTGTTCCTCTCCTTTAGGGGCTACTTAGAAAACACTGACTTAGGGGTGAAGGGGAAGGTGGTGGAACAGAATGTAGCTTGGTTAAAATGCTCAAGTGTGGCCTTGCCATGAATGGGACATTATCAGCTAAGGTACAATTCTTCCCGATTACCCGTCCCTTGACCTTGTCTTCCCTAGTGCCCATGTGCCTCGCCACAGAGCTCACGTGAGCACTCGGTAGGGTGCCCACTTCCTAGTGGGGTGGCTTTGGTACAGCACCTGCTGGCCCATCATGTCTAGCAATGGCTTTGGCCTGTCACAGTCAGCAGTTCTAGGATCTGGTGTCTAATACAGTTCCTGTTTGCTTAAAAAATAAGCGAGGCAAACTCCGCTAGGCTACAAATGGAGTTTATCAGTGCACACTGGCTGCAGTCACTAACGAGTATAACCTGGAAAAGCTTTTGGCATCTTACATACTGAAAAGGACTTCTGTGAACCACAGCTGTGTGCTACTTTGCCAGTTAACACAACGTTCCGAGGCAAGGATGCACTGGCACTATGACTTTGATTTTGACTGTATTTAGTTCATGAAATTACTAATCATAATGCACCAAGCAGTCATTCAAACAGGTCATTTGTAGCTTAAGCAAACCATGTCTTCAGAACAGAAACCCACTGAGGGAAGCTCGCTTAATTTCAGTTCTATTTCCAGACACTTGCCTTTTAATCAAGTATCTTTCCTGTTTGGTTTAAAATTGATTAGCTGTTTCTTATTAAACAAATTTCTGCACCCAAAATACAGAAAAAATGGTAAGAGTGGGTCTGCAGGGACTGATTTTAATTTACATCTGCAATTCCAGTCACTCAGTTATCTAAGTCACTTATCTGAAGATGCAATCTATGGTTTGGATGTCCATGTGAGCTAAATGATGGGTGCAATGATATGCCCCCTGCAATTTTGTGCCAAAAAAGAAAAGAAAGAGCAAGTTTTCAGGGTTGGCTGAACATTTGGCCCTGAAAGTGCAGGCTTAGCAGAAAGTTGCCTTGTTTAAAGATGAGTTTAACATCTCTGTAGTGTTCTCTGATTGTTGTGTTGTTTGCTAGCCAGCATTAAGATCACTACACACGTCACTTTCATCTGTCCCCTTCAACAGCTTAAAGAAATGAAGGCATCACAAAGTCCCCTCCCTTGCTATATAATCCTGGCCAGCACTTGGGTCTGATGAAGACTTTCACTTCTCAGATCTGTGGAGACTGGTCAGGTTGTGGAGATGTGATGCTCTCAGAATATAGAGAAGGGGAGAGGTGGCATGTGTCTCTTTTGGAGGAACAGAGAGACTCCAGAAGATTATCCCTATGTGCAGCTAAATTAGAGCAGGGCCAAGAAGAGGGACATGGTGTTCTGGGAGGAGGGAGGGAGAGTGTTTCTGGATGAGTCATTGCCCCGGGGAAGTGAGAGCTCTCTAAGCTCCCTGATTTCAAATTCATTGGTATTCAAATGATCACATCGACTGACTCCACCCCTCACCACTGCCTTGGAAATCAGAGAAACACTAACCTCTCCACCCTCAAATTCATATTGTCATCAGAAAGGAGTAATAAAAAATTCAGAAAGCTCTAAACATGGAAATGAATTTTTAATCGTTTGAAATGAATATTAAATCACTACTTTACTTCTTCCGAATTGTAAATATCAGTGCTCTGTGAAGGACAACCAGGTTACAAAGAGGAGAGATTTCAGAGGCCATAGCAGAACCATGGGAGAGACACACTCTGTTATGCGCAGGCAGGAAGCTGGCAGCTTGCTCTAAAGGGACTTGAAGAGTGTGTGGAACTTACGTTCATTTTCCTTCGACATCGGGAGAGGTTGAGGAGGAGTGACACCTTCAGCTCACGGAAGGTTTTCAGGTCTTCTCCAAACCCTTCTCTGGGGAATTTCTTCAAGGCGTATTGGTAGCGCTGTGCCGCTTCCTTCACTTTACCTTTCTAATAGAAGGGTGAGATGTCAAAATATACCACTTGGTTGATTTAAGAGTGGCAGCAGCTTGTTAATTGCTGACAAGCAGCCCATTAATCAGCTGCAGTGACCGTATGCACAAGTAACACTGCTTAGGTGCTGATCTCCTTTTCAGAAAGAATAGCCAGAACATGTGCTCAAGGGAACAGTTTCTAAAATGGAGGTGCATTCTGCAAGAGCTGCTCCCCCAGTGCACATCGCTCTAAAGCTACAGTAGGAAAGAGAGCAGGAACTTGGTATATATTTGATAGTCAAATTTGTTTCTTTGAGTTTGGCTGCCACCGCCCTGTCTTGGGCGCTCTCCTCCAGTCTTGCAGCACAATACAGAAACATTAATGACACTACTTTACGAAAGCACTTTGGACAGTTTCTTTAAAAATTCTCTTTCTTCACTGCTAGAAATTGGCTTTAGAGCAAACTTCTCAATGCCCTCCTTGGTCCCACCTTTTATCTGGATGGCAATTGTATTTATTTCTGGATTTCTTGGGATAAGTAAACAGATTCCCTTTTTTAAAAACTCCCTGGAACTGTTGGAATTGAGGCATATTTTGTAGGTGAAGTGCTATGCTCCTTGTGGGAGATGCAGGGCCAGATTAACCCATCACTGGCCTCTAGGCAAACATACACCTCTGGGGCCTTACCTTCTAACACCAGAAACAACATATTAACTACACTACATTCATACCACAGTACGTTGACATAAATCAACTTAAATGGCAGGAGATGCAGAAATAAGTTAAGGTTCCCACAGTAATATTAGCTCACCCATACTGCACACAAGGCAAGGTCCTTAGTCCAACACTCAGCCAGGCTCACCTGGCACACAGGGTTACAGCGCCTGTACCACTCGGGTTTGGGCTGGCCATCCCTCCAGCGTGACAAAAGGACAGCTGGGCCAAACCCACATGGCGCTGTGCATCCACATGTGGAGGAGGTCCATCTTGATTCTTTCCCCCAAAATTGGGCCCTAGGCACATGCTTAGTTCACTTATGCATTAATCCATCCCTGGAGAGGTGGTATGTGCTTTCGAAATATCACAGAGAGATCAGCTAGAATCCCTTCACCCACTACTGTAATGCAGCTATGTCTGGTGTGTAACATGGCAGCAATACTACATAACTGTTGTGCCAGGGGACCAGAAGGTGCCCACTTTCTAGATGTCATATACCGGTACTGTAATTTTCAACACTGATATAACCAACGGTTAATACCGCAAGCCTAAAAACAAGCACCTTGATGAAGCTAAAGATTTTTAGAGTAAATTCCATACGCTGCAGGGCTAGAAGGTTGAAAGTTGTAGATAATCAGACTGAAGGTTGCCCTTTCTTCTCACATGGATGGAAGATTGCACAGCATATAAAAACAGTATCGTTCTTCAGAAGGATCCGGTAAAATCTGTTCTATACTGGGTATGTTCCCTGCCCTGCAGGCTATGCACTCAGGCTGGACTGAACAATTATGTGTAGTGACCTCTCCCTGGGCAAATGGCAGTACTGAAAGCTAGTCCAGGGCTGGATTGTGCAGGGAACATCTATGTGAGGATGTTTACTATGTGACCTCATGGAAATGAAGCACAGTCAAAGAGGGTGCCCTTTGAGTGTGCTGGCTCACAGGTGACTCAGACGCATTTCCTCTCGCTCCAGGCAAGACTGCGACATCTGGGTCTCTGCCGTGCGTTGGAGGTGAGGTGGAGCTGCTCTGGCTTAGGAGCAGCACTAGAGACACAGTGTCTCTGGCAGGTCCAATGTCTTCTGGGCAACTGGGGAGCACAATCTGTTTCACCCATTAGGCGGGAGCAGCTTGCTCTCATTGGCCAGTGTATGAGGGGGACAAAGCCATGATCCCACCTCATTCCCAGCTGCTCTGAGGCCCCCTGACTCTCTTGAGGAGGAACAAGTAGTCTTCGCATTCCCTACAGACTGAGCAGCCCAAGGATTGCTCCATTGGGAGGCCCATGAACAGACATGCATGGGAAAAGGGAAGGTTCTTGCGTGCCCCTTTCTTTCACCCTGAGCTAGCCCCTATAGGCAGGCAAGGGCTGAGTGTGGCATAGAAGGAGACATTCAATCCCTATGAATGAGTGTTTGGTGTTGCTCCGCAGCAGCTCAAAGATTAATGAGACCCACTGGCAGACCTCCTCAGCTTGAAGGATGGTAGCTATTGCCTTTGTTCCAGGTGGAGGATTTCAGTCTGGTGAAATCCTTAGGGCTTAGACATGAGAGTGAAGGGGAGGATAAACCTGGTCGTATTATTGTATCTTCATTTTTTTTTAAAATGCACAAGTTTGACACACGGGTAGCAATGGGGGGAAAAAAGAGGGAGGGGAAAAATGGGAAATAGGACACATGCAATTTATGACTATCCAGGCATTAATTTTGCTGCTGCCAATATTAAGCTTTAAAATCCTTTAGACTCAAGTTCCTCAGTTATGTCATATATCCCTGGCAGGTGAGTTCAGTTATGGTGCCAGCTCTGCATATTTTCTACTTCCTTCTCAGACTCACTCTGCATCATGGTTGGACTTACAGCTTCTTGTGTGTGCGCAAATCTCCAGGTATTGAAGACCAGCTAAAAATAAATACAGAGCAAAGGGCCTCTATTGCTGTCGTTGTGAAATGTCAGCCTAATGGTAATGACAGGCTAAAAAAGCCATGTCCTGAGAATTTGCTTTCATTACATGGACATTTTTTCACTATGTTTGCCTGGGACACTCGTATTGAGTTATCTCCTTGTTGTATGGCATCAACTCTGCTATGTAACAATGACACTGCCAAGCAACATCATCAGTGCTACAAAATCCCTGTAAACTCTTTGGTTCTGGAGTTTTCAAGGTGGACAACCAATGACATCTCACCTCGAATCCACACAATGCAGACATATTTTGCTTAATTTCAGCCCTGTTTCAATTTAGCAACTAGAAGGTAAAACTCCTTTGCAATGCAAGAAATCCAGTGAGTGTTCTTTCTGATAGAGACGTAGCTCTCTCTTGGCTTGGATTAAGGGGGCAAGTGTTACCTAGCAAACTGACACCTGGAGAGCAAAACAGCACCCCAAGTAACTGTGGCTCTCTCACGGTCATCCCTTGGAAAAATCTCTGCTCTCCCTCTCACCTTATAGAACATGTCCCCCTCCTCCATCAGCTTGCTCAACAGGATGATCATGATGTCTGGCTTGGAGGTGGCCATCGCCCAGGTTGCTGGACCTGTAGTGTACAGGATGCATGATGGGTAAAAAACTCATACAATGCAAGGGTGGTAGGAAGCTAGGTGGAAAAAATATCCTGGGGTGGGAATTTCTGCTGGAGAGAACAACTTGTCGTGGTCAAGGAGCAGACTGCTCCAAATTAAAGGGCTGGCAGTTCATCTTGCATTTCTTAAATTAACACCATCTTCCACACAATGTCTTTCCTTTGTATTCGTTCAAAGACTTGGCTCTGTTTTAAATGATCACAAGAGGGCAGCACATGTTGTAGAATAAGCTTTGGGGGAAACGGTTGGGTTTAAGAAATACGTTTAAAGAGGAAATCAAAGTGGTTACATAAAAAAGCAAGTTAAGTAAATATATATATATAAATTTAACAGCGATAATCAATAATTCAGTCGCCTAGATATTAGGACTAGGTTTTGATTTAAAACTTCATATGATGTGAAATACTAAAGAATGGAAAATTCAATAAGCTGGAGCTGAAGCAGGTTATTCTAAGGTCTTGTTCCCACAATTGACTCCCCATAGGCGGAGAGCTGCACCAGTGCAGGGTCTCACTGACTTCAGCGAGTGCAGGCATCCACCCAGGCAGAGTCAATTGATGGATCAAGCCCTAATACAGCTAGGGAGCAGTGGTAAAAAATTTAGCAGAGTTCATTAGTCTGGGTGATGAATGAGTCAACCATATTTTAAAAGTGGAGCCCATGTGTTTTTCAGGATTAGTTTTTGAGTTCAAGTTATTCTCTGCAACAGTCATTAACAAAATATTTTAAGGTGAGGTAAATTAAAAGATTAGGGGTCGAGGGGAATGCATGCAGGCTAAATCAAACAGGAGAAAGCAAAGCTGACAAAGCCATCAGACCAAGCCTGATGCTGACAGCGATGAAATATACCTCGAGGGCGACTCGGTAACGTCTGACAACCTTCAAAGAAAGGAGAAAACAAAAAGTTGTAGGAGGGGGGGAAAATGGATGAAGGTGAAAAAAAACAAAAACAAAGAAAGGAAAAAGCAGCAGTGAGAGGCAGGCAGCAAAGAAGCCAATGCACCAGCAAAATCCCCTCCAAGGGCAAGGTATCGTGAGCGGCTGTGTGGAGCAGCGCAGTTAACGCTAGGATCTGAAAGCATATACAGAGCAAGTGAAAGCAGCAGCTCACAGCAATGCATGAATACAGTACTGTTTATAGACCAGGACTATAAAGGCAGAAAAGAATTACCATAGGGAAGGCCTCGCCAAAGAAACAGCAACTTATTGGTTACATTTGCTAAGTCGTATGGCAGCAAAAATCACAGTTTAACACACAGAACGTGACAGTCAGAACTCATGTGCTGCACTCTGGGTAGGAAGCAGCAGCTCCGCTTTAACATTTACACTGCAGGAAGCCAGACCCAGTCCCCGGACGTCCTGCTTTAGTAAACAGCTGAAAGAGGGGTTCCCTCCTTTGCCCTACCTATCTTCGCTCCTTTCTTCAGAAGAGTGACCACGACAGAAGTGTTGCGGCACCCCACAGCCCTGTCGAGTGGGCGCATCCCGCTGTAGTCAACATGCTCGATCATGGCACCGTGGTCCACCAGAAACTGAACCTGCAATGATGAATGCCACAGTTACCACTCCCCTATGCAAGACCAACCTGGCACAACTCCATGCCATGTGTATGGAGCTCCGTTCTGTTCCACTCTGGGTCTCATCCAGGGCCCATCACTATAGTATCTGAGATAAAGTTACTCGTGTGTCGCTCTAGTCTGCAGGTCTGGGTGCTACGTGAATGCAGTAAGATGGGTGAGACATTTGAGCACTAATATTTTATGGTATTTCTGCTGCTTTCTTCCTTGTTCTGCAATTAGTAACACGGCACTTACCACCTCTGCATCACCATAAAAAGCTGCCAGATCCAGGGGAGTGCGTCCATTTTTGTCAGCGTGGTCTGTGGCAGCTCCACTCTCCACCAGGGAACGGACCACGGAAAGGTGGCCCTTCAGACAAGCCCAGCTAAGGGCAGTTAGGCCTTCTTTGTCCATTAGGGATATGGAGCCACCTGAAAGAGCAAGTGCGAGTCCCTGTAAGAGCTCTCTCTTGTATAGGATTTGGTACTATCACATAACAACAATAATCACGCTTAGCACTGCTACCCAGTAGCACTTTTTGTTTGCAGAGTGAGGTACAAGTGTTAACTGCTTTCCCCATTTTCCCAGTCTGACTATCCCTGTTTTTCTGATGGAGCTGTCAATTGACTTGCTCAAGGCCACATAAACAGACAGTTACAAAATCAAGATAAGAACTCAGGAAAGTTCTTCCTTTAATCACTAGACTATGATGATCAACGAATCAACCTGGTTTCTGTTGATTTATGTTCCTGTCAGTATAATTAAAGGGAAACCTAATGGCACTGTCAGCACAGTCACCACCCAGGCTTATTAAAGAAATGAACAACATCAGACTTTGTGAGATCCCAAGTCATTATGGACCAAATCCTGAGTAGCTGGACTGAGCACTGGGCAGATGTGTGCATGGAAGAATGGGAGTGAATCAGTTCCTGAGGATGCAGAGCAGATGGAAAGCTGCTCACTGGAAGCTGCTTCAGCACCACAGTTGCAGTAGCCTCTGCAGGCTCTCATGCAACCTCTGCAGCAGTTCTGCTACTAAGGCCCCGGCTGCATTGCAAAGAGAATGTGTGTGCAAACCTCAAAAATTGCACATAAACAGCTTTTAAAACAAAATACAGGCCAATCAGATCCTGTTCTACTGATCTGATATGAGCTGAGCTCAGGGGTTTTGCATTTCCACAGCTGCAGGAGAAAACAATACTAGTTACCTGCTCTCTCACCAGGTGCTGCAGGGAGGTAATGAACCCTGAACTCATCACTAAAAGGTGAACTAAAAGCCAGACTCTAACATGAGAAGAACACCACATCGGCACAGTTGTTACTCACTGAGCACCAGCAGTGCTGTACACAGTGGACACAGTCCCTGCCTCTAAGAAGTTCAAAATCTAAATCAGTCAGAGGATTAATGGTACCTTGAAGCTGGATAAACACAGCTCCTGCTCTACTGTGATCTTCTAGTGATGTGGAGCTAGACTCACCAAGCATTTACAGCAGCTTAAACCCTAGTGGAAGGTCATGGCAACTGAAATCTACCAGAGAGACTGCAACTAACTGGAGTTGGTTCACACCAAAATGCACTTTGTCCCCACTTAGATCTGTAGGCTTTTCTGCCAAACTCCTTTTGAATAGCTAGTCGGATTTGAGATCCCTCCCCAGAGACATCAAGAAGCCCACTCCTCTCTCAGGAACCATGCTTATATGGACAGAGAGTCTGGAAAGAGATGCAAAGGCATCCTGGAGTAATCAGCCATAGTGGCTCTGTCTACACAGGAAAAAAAGGTACTTTTTCAGTTGTTAGCTTAATTTTATCAACCCCACCTCTCATCCTCCATAGCACTCATGTAGTCCCAGTTTAACACCTTTGAGATCATTTGAGCTGGTGGTGTTGTAGTTATCAAGTTAAATTAATTTAACTGAGCTAACTTGATGGGATCCCTTATGGGATCAGACACTGTCAACTGAGAGCCAATAGGAGAGGGACCCAAAGTTTTCTTGGACAGTTGGGAGCTACTTAAGGATCATCCAAGTTCTCTCTCTCATGATCTTGGTCAGAATCTTTGGCATGAGGGAGGAATGTGAGAGAACATAAATAACTAAAGTACGTGAACACCGCTCTTCATGGAAACGGAAGCGTTCTGTTGCTTGAGCAATGGTAACGTTTTCATTCAAAAGTGTGACAAAGGGACCTAAATCAGCTGCATCCCACTGAAGAAAGTGCTTTTCCACCACTCACGCTCGTGACTCTATTACCAATAGGTTGAAACACTGTGGTATTGAGTTCTTCTTCTCCACTAGGTAAAATGACAGTCTCCAGCAAATTCTATCACATCCACTGTGGGTTCTTGACTGGTTCCAAATGCAAAGGGATGAGCACAGCCATCCTCTTAGCAAAAGCAGGGGAGCCAGAAGAGTGTATTTTCCAATCCTCTTCATCCATCTAGGTCAATGTGTTCACTGGATAGACAACAAATCCATTTAGATTATCCAGACCACACAGCTCAGATATCTGCAGCCTTATTCCTTGTATCTTGGCTTCAAATTTCCCTATGGAGAGGAGCAAGAGCCTAACATACTAACACAGGCAAGTTCACTTGGGATACAACCGAGAAAGTCTCCACCAAGAGCTCTAAACACATTCATGGCACCATGCTTGGGCACAACCTCTAAGGTGACCAGATGTCCTGATTTTATAGGGACAGTCCTGATATTTGGGGCTTTGTCTTACACAAGTGCCTATTACTCCCCTCCCCATCCTTTCCCAATTTTTCACACTTGCTGTCTGGTCACCCTAACAACCTCCAAATTTGAGTGCAGAATGCCAAAAGAATGTGTGGCCAGACCTCTCATTCAGAAACAGAAGGCATACTGCTTCACTAAGAGGCATATACCAAACACAGCTTGGATATACACATGTAAGCCCAGTTTTAACTGCTACCAATACGAGCTCCTCTTTATCTGACAGCCTCCTCCTACACTGCCCCTCACTCTGTCCTGAACAGCTTTTAAAGCTTCATGAAAGGGTCAGCTAGCCTGTAGTCAGCCAATCAGAGGGCAGCATGCTCATGGAAGTGGTTACAGAGGACTCATTCTCTTTTCCTAGCTGCACTCTGGGGATCAAGCAGCCAAAGGTTTCCAATCTGTTTTCTTCCTGAATCTTCCTGTACAGGTAAGTAAAACTCCCACAAGAATTGGGAAAGGCTAGAAAGCCACAACCACCACCAGCCTTTTTAATCCTTTTCCCTTTCCAGAGATCACAACATGCCCTATTCTAGGGTGACACATAAAGACCCCAGGGTACTGATGCACCAGTGCAGCTTTAAGTGCACAATTCAGACTGCTTCAGAGATGTCAAAATGCTGCTCCTAGGCCTGTCATGCCTGGCCTCTACACAAGTGCCAAATCCATGATGCACTCACTGCTCTCAGCAGGATCTACATTGGACTCTGCTCACCGTGAAGAGTGTCTTTCCTTAAGGTCCTTCAGACCCACTTAACACGGGGGGAAGCCAAACATGACACAAGCCTCTAGCCCTCAACTTTGTCAGGTTAGGGTGACCCCTTAGAACTGCGCCCATATGTAGATGAGTTGTGATTCCTGCTGCACCAGGAAAGGCCCTTTGTGTGAGTGCACCCAGAGCACGTAAAACTGCTGGGCTGCTTCTCCTTATCCGAAAACGAATCAGGCTAAAGACAAAATTCAAAGTGTGACCCAGTCAGCAATCAAACTGTAAAATATTTACCTGGCAGAGACACAGACAAGAGAAAAACAAATTGCATCAAACCCACACAAGTGATGCACTGAAGCCTCAACACACTAGAGAACCTTTTACATTTATATTTAAAAATAGTGAGCGAATGAGATTGTAAGAGGGGTTCCATTCAATTCTCAGTCAAAAGGGCAAAAGGATCTGCTCTAGGATCACCAGGCCTGGCAGAGTGACACGCAGCAACAGATGATGGAAGGTGCAGATCCTATCTGGGCAGAGAAAGGAATCCAAGGGCAGCTACAGACCAAAATGCCCAGGTAGGAGTGTGCCTCCGCTGGGGAAGGAGAGGTGGGTGATTTCAATAGCTTAGAACTCAGTGCTATGAAACAGAGGCACACAAGCTAGAGAGGGAGGAACAAATAAAACTTGTACCCTTGGAAAAACAAATATATTTTCAGTTGTTCTGAGGGATAGATTTTTGCAAACAGCTTTTAAACTAGTCCCTCCTGGTGTGTGGTATAACAACTGTCTCCGCATTGCCAGCCAGAGAGATCATGCCATTGCCTGGTTTACAAGTTAAATTGGAACGCACAACCTCTCCACACTAATCCAAGCTGTCGTTTACCAAGTGAACTCAAAGGCTTTGCCTCTAAAAGTTGGCACCAGTGGGACATATGGATCAAAGCCAAGATTATTCACAGCTGGATCTGCCAGCACTTCAGAACTGAGGGATTGAGGGAGAAAGTTTATTCTGTTGGCTGGTAACTGTCCATACCACCCTGAAACTTCACTGCTCCCCTGAAGAGATGGGAAAGCAAAAGCTGGTTTACAAGCGAAAGATGCATTGATGATCCAGTGTCTGGACCAGGAAGACACAGTATTTAGAGCTCTCTTGAGCCTGCTGAGTCTGTTCAAACAGCTGTTTTGTATATACAGAAAGCTTCTTCATTTCCATGCTAAAGGTCCTTCACTTTACTGCTGCTGGAAAGCAGAGATTGCCAGTAGTATAGGAATATTCTGGAAGGATGATGGATATCACCACCTGATTCACTGAAAGCAAACATCTGCTGATGATGTGATACACCCAAAACCACTGACCTCTTCCTTCCCCATAGCTGTCTTTTGCACCAAGTAGTATAAGATTGGTGACTGTATGAGGCAAGATGTGCTCTGTCTGCTGAAAAGCATAATCTATAGCCAGTGTTTCGGACATGATCTAAAACCAAAGAGACCTCAAAACTGAATGCTCATGTAGCGTTCTCAGGCCTCTGGGTACTGCAGTTCCAGCTCAACATATGACAGAATTCCATCCAGCTGTGGCCAGAGAATGCCAGTGTAATGTCCACATGCCCACCAATTCTGGATACGACCAAGAACAGCAGGTAATTCTGCAAATGTGAATTTCAAATTGATTGATGATAGTAACTCTGTTAATAAGAAGTATTTAGTGTTTACAAATGCTGCCTCTGCTAATCAAGTACAGTTAAATAAGATCTGCGTTGCAACATACTAATTAACACTTACGCTTTCTGATTCACACTTTGATTTTAATGAAACGCTGAACAGGACTGTCAAAGCCATTGTAATTAAAACACACCATGTAGTGCTGTATTCTACCTGGGCTTGGTTTAAGTTTTCAGCTGTATGTTTCACGCTAGTGGATGCTAAGTAAGCTATTGTATTACAGGGCATCTCTTATGAAAGGTGATTTTCATATTCTTGACCTCTCTACCTCTCCAGGGTCATGAAGGCCAGGGGCCGATTATACACGAACTGGACTTTTCTGACCATTTTACATCCAGGACCAGATTAGCTGATTCTACTCTTTCATGTTTGCCCTGCTATGTAAAGTTTTCCATTCAGTGCTCACCCAAGTTTAAACAGCGTGCCTCTCTTGTGTCTGTTAAATAATACTTACTGTAAGACAGATGGAGAGATATGAAGGTCAGAATTTTAATAGGGACAAAAAGAAAACAGGTGATTAATGTGAAAAGATCTCAAGAGCCGGCCCATCTCACTGTCCAAGTCACAGCACTAAAGAGTGGGGATCGCTGTGGCACACACTCCCAGAATGGCCGGGCTGAGGAGTGGGTATCTTGCACTCAAAAGTCTGAGAGCCCTTCAATACAAAATCATATTTTAAATGGCTACGTACATAATTCTATGCAAGAGTCTTACAATTAATATTTTAGCCAGCAGGAATACTAGGTAGACCCAGCTACTTATGACAAGGAAAATATCCTTCCCCAAACGGGTTTTAGTTTAGAGAGCATATCTGAAAAGAAAATATGAGGACAAACTGGAGCAAAATATTAAAAGAAAGGGAAGCTTCTGGGGCTTTTCCCCTCTGCTGGAGATTTTCACTGCTGGGTGTAGCTACACACCGCAATGAGTGGGGACGCAGCCTGCGTTTCACTGTGGCTTATGGCTATGCCTACCCTATATGTCACCGCAAGGACAGACAAGTGTAGACACGGTCTAAATCCTTGTCCACACTAGGGATTTTACCTGGTGCTCACACTGATGTCAGCAGTGGGAGCAGCTAAAACAGCTGAAAACGGTCCAATTACAAGTGTTAAATTGTGTCACAAACAGTGCTCAGTACTGTTTCATAAGCCATGATTGAGCCTTGAGATTTGGTCTTGTCAACACATGCATTTAAATGGCTTCCATCACGACACTCTTTATGACCAAGAAGTATGTTTCCTAGTTTTGATGTGGTTAAGGGGCATTGCAACAGATATGGCAATTTCTTGCAATATCATTGAAAAACCTTATTGAATTAAGTTTAAGTATCTTTGGGGTCCATTGTATTAAATGCAAAGTTTATGTATTATTGTGGGTTGGGGTTGTATGTAACATCTCTAGGCGAGAGATGTGATGTGAGGCCTGGGAGTTCAGAGGACTATACTGAAAATGTGCCAAACAAGAGTGTTAAGCGGATTTCTTGGGGAATGCCCTAGGGAGAGGTTAATGCAAATACCCTATCTTTTGAAGCTACGCCCTGAGGAGAGGGTATTTGTCTGCTGATTACCCATTCCCAGAGACTGGAGATCAAAGGCCCAAGCTGTGTAAAGAAACCAGCTGGTGGTTCCGGTTCTGAATGTGAGATAGATATAAACTTGTTATCATGGGGAAAACCCAAGTTGTAGGTTTTGAAGGACTGATACCTGCGAGAGCTGCAGGGGGGAGCTGAGATGACCTTTGATAATCCTTTTAGCACGTGTTTATTGTTTTTAATACGTTTCCTCTGGAAAACTTGATGGCTGAAGTTTTCACCGTGTGTTATTCAACGAAGCTCTCAAATGAGCACATGGTGTTGAGGCGATACACATCCAAGACAGAAAACAAATGAACAGCCAAGACTAAGGCCATGACTACTCCAGTCTTATTTTCTAAAATGACAAACCATCGGTTCCAACAATGAAGATTCATTGGTGGTAGCAATGTTGGGAGCCCTAGTGTAGACAAAGTGGCAGCAGCCACCAGTGTCACACAGCCTTGCCTTCAGCAGGGTTAGATGATGGGTGGGTAAAATTCCAGCACCCATTCTGCATTAGATCTCCAATGATTGCAACCAAAGGGGGTGTGTGTGTGAAATGTTAGTAACAATGTCCACAAGTCAGGAGGAGAAAATTGTTCAAAGTATCGAGGGGCCTGAGAGTGCCAAATCATGTAATGCACTTACACGTGATCTAACTTCACTCCCAGACAACAGAGCGGCAGTGGTCCCAATGATGTCAGTGATTTGATCTTTTGCTTTACCCAGGCCTGTTTCAAACACAAGTAGTACAGTGCTGTGCTCCAACTCAGCCTTGCCTAAGATCTAACCTTGTGCAAGCAAGAATTCCACGGTGCCTAGATGTCCCTCAGACGCAGCCATCATCAAAGGAGTCCGACCCTGCTTGTCTGCCATGTTTACATCAGCGCCGTGGGTGAGTAAGAGATCTACAATCTGGAAACACGTAAAACAAGGATACAATTGAAACAAAGAGGTTCTGCTGGGATGAAACGAGAGCTGAGATACAGCCTAGCAGTCCCCCTGCCTTGAAACCTCACCCAAACCTCAGACACAGAGAAAGAAATTACTTCTTTATCCATATTTCCCCCCCAGCTAACTGCAGACTTTGGAGTGCCTGGCACCTAACCTACTGCCGAGGCTTTATGTGCCACTGCTTTTTAAAGAGAGGTGAGGCAGGGGGTTTGTAGGGGATTAGATCACTGAGAAAATATTGTTTTTAATCTGAACAAACTGAAGTGTGCCAAAATAGCACGGTCCTGGCTGCATGACAAAGGCTGTAATAATAATAACCACCACAATAACCCTAATAATAATAGCTCCGTTTGCACCAGCACTTTCTGTCTTCTAGGTAGTCAATGGAGAAGGCACCAGGACAGCCACTGGTTCTTTTAAGACAGCCATTAATTCTAACTCCAGTTACATTTCGAGGCTTAAAGCCTTTTCTATTTAACCATAATGGCTTACCTAGGGAGGTGGTGGAATTGCCTTCCTTAGAGGTTTTTAAGGCCCAGCTTGACAAAGCCCTGGCTGGGATGATTTAGCTGGGGATTGGTCCTGCTTTGAGCAGGCGGTGGGACTAGATGACCTCCTGAGGTCCCGTCCAACCCTGATAGTCTATGATTCTATAATAATAAGAGTATCATATTTAGGAGAAACTACTCACATAGCACTACAAGTCAAGACCTACATCTTCTAAAGTGACTGGTGATTTTTTGATGTCTGAACTAAGACACTTTAAAGGGGCCTCATTTTATATGCCCTCTCCAAATGAAACATTGTGGAACATTTAGGCCAAAGCATTTAGTTGGGCAAGTCAGAAACCTGATGACTTTAGTGGGTGAACATTTCCTGCATGGAATACTAGGATACGGGATTATCGAAACCCATAACTCTGTCATTACCAGCGATACGCACCCTAGTCAAATGAGAAATAACTTTTGGTGGATGCTGCAGTGACCTCATTTACCTGCCAGTGGCCTTGTCTCACTGCGCTGAACAATGGCACCACCCCACGTCGATTTGGCTGGGCCGCTGCTGCTCCTTGCTCTAGAAGCAGACGACATACTTCCAGCTTACCCCGTCCTGCAGCAGCTGTCAGAGCTGAAAGGGGGAGGAGGGGAGAGAGAGAGAGAGAAGGTCTTTTAGAACTGCATATTTCCAGCAGTAAGAAAAATGTCTCCTTTGCTCCCTTCGGTGATCAGAAAATATAATACGCTTTATGTTAAACAAATTTTCTTTCAATTTCACCAAGCAAAAGGAGCGACTCAGCTTGCTTGTACTTAAGCATTACAGTGAACTAAATAATAATAATAAAAAAATCAATGAAAACAAATGAAAAACAGTAATAAAAAAGCCTAATTCACCAAAAAATTTATACCAGAGAAAGAAAGTCTGTTCTGCTCATTCATGGCAATTTGTGAGTAGCTTTCACTAGGGCTGTGATTTCTGCCAGTAATCTCAAATCTCTCCTCCTTCCAAACATCTGCATTCCCTCCACCCTGAAGATTACAATTATTATATTCAGGGCCTAGATACTACTCTCATAAAAAGAAGCATAATGGATAGACAGAGAGACTATGATACTTTGATAATAAAATATAAATGATTAGTGAAAATTACAGCTAGCAAAGGTTACTTCTTTCTGTAAAGAGACCTCATAAGAGCCTGGAAAAAGAGTACTGTATGAGAAAGACCATTTTCCTTTTCCTGAAGTTGCAATGGACCAGGAAAAAAAACCCAGCTATGATAATCACCAAATAACCTACTGGTATGTGCAACTATGAAGTTCAAGGCAGTGTCATTTGAAATCTTAAACATTTCCCCTTGTGCCTCCTGCAGCTTTTCTGTGGCACAGTACAGCATACAATCCAGAGATTCTAAAACCAAGTACGTCACTACATGGGAATGATTTCAACAGAACACACAAACCTCTGGGTACATGCTTTCTTCACATACACTTTAAAGCCCTTCCACAAAATGTAAGTTGTATTTGTCTAGTTTCACTAGGGAACCTGACTACGTGGGTTTCTTGAAGGAAGGCAGAGAGAGAGAAAGAGAGAGAGATGGAGTTACTGAAAGATTATTGCCAGCCAGCTGGAAGTTAGTAGAGTTTGTGGTTTTCTTTTTCAGAACTAGTGCAGAGCCGTGCTATTCAAATGGAAGATTTTTGTTTTTTACTATCTCATTTTAGGGTGTAAGGTTTTGAAACCCCATCAGGGAAACAATTGGAACACAATGCATATGAACAAGCATTCTTCAATTTAAATGCTAATTCTGCCCTTTGTTTCTGGGCCAGGACAGATCCCACCTGCAAATGCCTTTTTATGCAAAGCCAAAATTATCTTTAATTTTCAATATTTCAAGTGACCTGGTAACATGAAAGTTCCGCTCCCTGGAAAAATGTACATTGTAAACTCTGACAACATGGCTGGGTTATAAATTGAATCTGAAAATAGATCTAAGTGTAGGACTTGTCTTTTACTTGTCTTCAGTATTAATTTGAGACTTTTCAGCTCCTCCCTCTCCTCCTCAGCTTCATGTGTATTTCAGCCCAGCTCCTCTGGCTCCGTGTTTTGCTCCTTTTAGTAGGCGTCTGAGCAGAAGCTGGGAGTCTATTTCTAACTGATGGCGCATGTTTCTTCTTCTTTGAAGTTCATTTCTGTGGGATGGCTGATTTAGAGGTGTTGATGGGTTTCCAGCTGCAGCCCTGTTACTTGTGGGTGATATATTCAACTTCTCTCTGTTCCAAACTATAGTTTATTTTCTTCTCTTGGGTTTGGGGGACATCAAGAGTTAAAAAAGAAAAACCTCTAAATGCTGCAAACAGAAGTGACTATGAGACCTGTAATCGTATCCATGTGGCTTTGAATGTAAGCTACAAATGTAGAAGACAGGGACTGTGTCTAGTGGTCACAAGCAAGGGAGGAATCAAGGCTTCTGGGTTCTATTCCTGGGTTTTGCCATTGATTCGTTGTGTAACGTCTCTAAGGGCTGGTCTACACTGGTGGGGGGGTATTGATCTAAGATACTCAATTTCAGCTACGTGAATAGCGCAGCTGAAGTCGAAGTATCTTAGATCGATTTACCTCGGGTCCTCACGGCGCGGAATCGACATCCGTGGCTCCCTGTGTCGACAACGCTACTGCCGCTCGCTCCGGTGGAGTTCCGGAGTCGACGGGAGCGCGTTCGGGGCTCGATATATCGTGTCTAGATGATCCCCGAAAAATCGATCGCTACCCGCCAATACGGTGGGTAGTCTGGACATATCCTCACACAAAGTATTATTATGGACAATGGTGTGACTTTCAATTATGTAATGTGCATTTATTTTACATTCCTAGTGGGCTCAATAACAATGTACTTTTAAATGCAATTGAGCTGTTTGTAAGGAAAAAGTCAACTTCTCTACTGGGAAAAACAACCACCTTTTTAATGTGCTTTCAGTCTCCTGTGTTTTACAATCATCTATTTCATACTCAGTAGCAGGAGGACACATTTTGATGCATTTATCACCATTGTATTTGCACCTCCATCTCTGACTGTATTACTACTGTTGACACAGACACTTTCTGCTGGCTTTTAATATTAGTCTTGATTCAGAGGTAGATATTCCATCTGGAACTGACTTTATTGTGCTGTCAGCAGTGCCTAGGTTATGATGTAACTTGGCACTGCAATTCAGATGACAGTAGGATAATATCATGAAGCCAGGCAGTCAATTCTACTCCAGACAAGATTAGAGAGACAAGCAACATGTATCGAAACAGAACAGGAACCAATACGGATTTTCAAAGTTGATTTTAGGTTGAGGCAACACTTTCTGCTGCTTCTCTCTTTATTTTTATCTAGAATTGTTAAGTACTTTTTGGAAAATAAAACCAAAACCAAATAAAATGGAGTCTCATGAGCCACAGGTCGCTCACGTTACTTATGCAATATGTGTAAAAACTAGAGATTGAAGTTTTGACAATTTCCAGTTGGGGGGGGGGGGGCAATTTTCCCTAGGCCCCAGGCCCCGCGGCGGTGTGGGTCTTCGGCGGCATTTCAGCAGCAGGGTGTCCTTCAGTTGCTTCGGGTCTTCCGCGGCATTTCGGCAGTGGGGAGCCCTCCAGTGCCGCTGAAGACGTGAAGCGACTGAGGGGCTCCCCGCCTCCGAAATGCTGCCAAAGACCCGGATCACCACCGGGTGACTACAAGCGCTGCCCTAGCCCCCTGAATCCATTGGGTGGCCCTGATTGCTGGCTGCTTATTTTCCATCTTTCACAAGGGCAATTTTTATCAGATATTGGGCATTCCTTTGCAATGACTCTTAGCATGTGAATCAACGCCATTCCAAGGTAACCAGGTGGACTCCAAGAGCTCTCCACAAACAGACAGAAATATCTAATAGTCATGGCCACACAAAAGCTCTTCCATTAAAGGGAGCTCTTTGCCAGAGGCAGTAACACACAGAGGGAACAAGGCAAATGCTGGATGTGTCCCTCAGGGAATAGTCAGGCAAGGAAAGTGGCCTGGGATGTATGGAAATGGGAGATGTCTGAGCAGAACAGGAAGCTGCTGGAACTCAACAAGCAGAGGTGCATCGATGAGAAGCCTCCAGGCAGACGTCTATACAGAGTCAGGGATGTGGGAGAGCTGTCTGGATGTGAAGGGAGACTGCATTGCAAATGGGGAGAGAGTTAGAAACTAGTCCAGAAATTCTGTGTGGCTTAATATCAGACTATGTCAAGTTTAACTAGAGTCATTGGCTATCTTAACTCATGTCCAGTGATATCACAGAATCTCAGAAGATGAGGGTTGGAAGGGACCTCAGGAGGTCATCTAGTTCAACCCCCTGCTCAAAGCAGGATCAACACCAACTAAATCATCCTAGCCAGGGCTTTGTCAAGCTGGGCCTTAAAAAACTCTAAGGATGGAGATTCCACCTCCCTGGGTAACCCCATTCCAGTGCTTCATCACCCTCCTAGTGAAAAAGTTTTTCCTAATATCCAACCTAGACCTCCCCCACTGCAACCTGAGACCATTGCTCCCTTGTTCTGTCATCTGCCACCACTGAGAACAACCAAACTCCATCCTCTTTGGAACCCTCCTTCTGGTAGTTGAAGGCTGCTATCACATCCCCCCTCACTCTTCTTTTCTGCAGACTAAATAAGCCCAGTTCCCTCAGCCTCTCCTCAGAAGTCATGTGTCCCAGCCCCCTAATCATTTTCGTTGCCCACCGCTGGACTCTCTCTGATTTTTCCACATTCTTCTGTAGTGGGGGCCACAAAACTGGATGCAATACTCCAGATGTGGCCTCAGCAGTGCTGAATAGAGGAGAATAATCACTTCCCTCAATCTGCTAGCAATGCTCCTACTAATGCAGCCCAATATGCCGTTAGCCTTCTTGGCAACAAGGGCACACCATTGACTCATATCCAGTGTCTCATTAACTGTAATTCCCAGGTCCTTTTCTGCAGAACTGACGTTTAGTCAGTTGGTCTCCTGCCTGTAGCAGTGCATGGGATTCTTCCATCCTTAGTGCAGGACTCTGCACTTGTCCTTGTTGAACCTCATCAGATTTATTTTGGCCCAATTTCTCTAGGTCACTCTGGACCCTATCCCTACCCTTCAGCATATCTACCTTTCCTCCCAGCTAAGTGTCATCTGCAAATTTGCGAGGGTGTAGTTCATCCCATCATCCAGAGCATTAATGAAAATGTTGAAGAAAACTGCATCTGCAGTATCTGATGCTGCTTACCAAGGTAAATACAACAGAGGGACATTTTAGTGGTTTTTTGACCAAACCTTACAAATATTTTGGATTCCCATCCTCAATTCCAGAGTCTGTTTTTCCAGTTAATAGCATAACTTGATATTTAGGCCTTATTTTTAAAGTAAAAGAGAATATATTTTAGATAACACTACCTCTGCACTGGTCGGCATATTGAATCAACAACTCATCTGTAAAAATGTTGTCATCATTATACAATTGTAATGAATACTTATTCAGTGTTCAGGGATCATATCTAGACAACTATACCCTTTATTCCTTTCCCTTCTCCTTCTATGACTCTCTAAAGTAACATTTATTTGTAAAAAAAAAAAAAAATTCAGTTAATATTATCATGACATATTTATTCTGTATTTAGGTCTCCTCTGGTGATTCTGGGGGCTTCAGCCTTTCACACGTTCCTGCTGTTAGCCCACAACAATCTTGTTATTGTTCAGGCTGCCTACTGTGCCAATTCTCATCTACATTTTTGTCCTTTACGAGCTCAGTTTACCCAGACGAGGTTCTTTCTGCTAGGCTCAAATTTTGGTGTTGCCATGAACATGAAAACATTCAGAGGTTTGGTTATATGAGTACATTTTCCAAACTACAAAGTCTGAACCAATTCAAGATGTACCCCAGTGTGTGTTCTGTTTACCAAAAACAATTTAACCACACACAAAATTACACATCACCCAGTGTTTGCATCCTTGGTTCAGGTCATTTCTGACTAAAGCTGGCAGGATCAAAATCATTGTGTGGTTACCCAGACAGGAATATCGCTGTGGTAATACCGGTGGTTTAAACTAATTAGTGAGTAGAGTACAAACCCTGTAGCTAACATTTAACTAGCTCATCCAAGTTAAAAGCCAGTGGCTCCATTTTGCAGATCTCTATTTGGCTGAGCACAAGCTGTACGTGTAAAGCATATGGATTGAAATGCTGCCTTTTTTCTAGTAGACACTGGGAAGGTGACACGTCTAGACTGGCATACAGGATTATCAGATGGACTATCCTCCATTAACGTGCATTTGTTTAATTGCCAGGTATACTTTCAATGTTACAATAATGCAATTACAAGCTTGCAGAAAACCAAATGCTAATTTAACATTCAGGAGCTTAAGCTGCAGGTGTTGAAGGTTATTTTGGTGTTGGCAAAAATTCCTTTTATAGGTGTGCAAAATATCAAAGGAGAAAAAGAGAGTTCTGAGTTCTGTGCTCATCTAGCTCAATACAGTGGAAGATGTCCCAGAAAAGACTGCTGGCCTGATCTTAAGAGGTCCTGCACACCTGAATCTTCCAGGTATTCAGTAACCCCAAAAATCAGGCCAGGCACTTTTTGGAAAAATAATAAAGCAGGTTACAGAGCATCTGCAAGGAAGTTCAAATCGAAGAAACTGATCCCCCTCAGTAAGTCATGACATACACAGGTCTAAAATGTATATTTGATATTAGTGGAATCCACAAACACAAACATGAAAGATAGAAACTGCAGCATCTATAGAAATTACCTGTCTCTCCCCACAGGCTGTCAAAGCTGTTGATCTGTGCTCGTTCCACCTCCTCTTCATCTTTTTCTGGAAGATCGAGCAGGTAGGAGACAATCTAAAACAAAGAGACGTGTCAGCTCATGAACTTCAGCATGTTATATATAAACTGCTGACATCTTAACATAAGCCATTCTGAATAAACAAAAGAAAATGAACAAAGTCTCTGCCTGGCACCTCAGCGTAGGTAAATATTCTTCCCGAGATCAGTAACTGAGCCAGCTGCCCTGTACAAGGGATAAAACAAGTCTCTTGAGACAACTGCACATGACAAGCCTTTATAGTGGTGCTACCTCACCTTTATAGTGGTGCAACTCAGAAGCTGTGTATGTTGTATACACAGATTATCCTGTGCATGCAGTGAATGCTCCATAGTTCCTGGGTTACCCACAGTGACCAGTGAAGAAACAGTGCTTTAGTGACTTTCATCTTTGGATCCTGAAGTGCTTAAAAGAGGTGGGTGAATACTAGACTGGGCTGTCTTTCGAAACAATTAGCTCCTTCCTGGCATGAATGACATTTAGGCAGATCGCTAGAAAGGTACCAACATGGTTTCCCTGGCCAGTGTAGACTGGGATTCAAAGAACCGAATTAATCTCCTCCGAGGGTAAATTTTTGAAATTGGCTAAAATCTTCTTAGTGCTTGGTTAGATGATATGAGAAAGCAAGAGATTAAGGAGAGAACAGTGTTTATTGAAGGACAAAGGTACATTTTTCCCATCCAAGAAGGGACACACCTACCAAGAGCCACACTAAAGGCAAGAGTGGGGCAACTGTGCCTGTTGTACTCAGCATAGCAACCTGACAGCAGACAAGGGCAGGAGGCATCTCTCATGAACACAGCATGCAAGGGGGCTTTGAAAAGAAAGGTTTTCAGTTACAATTGTCATTTCTAAGCTGCCTGCTGGGTTTATCCATTACTGAAAAGCAACAGCATGTACAACACAAGCCCTAGAGAGCCTGAAGTCACAGATTAGACCAGTTTTCAATCAGCTTTCATATGTGCTTAACTGCTAGAAGAAAAATGGTAACGCTTGCTATGTCAGCAAACTGTTTAATCAGTGGAAGTAACATTCCACCTTAACTTTCTTATAATTATAAATTATATACATTTGAATTATAGTATGATTATTATATTATATAATTACTAATTATAACACTACTTCCCCTGGCTTTCCACCTCCCTTGACTGTCAGCATTTCAGAGCATGGACTACACATCTTTATTTGTCTGTAAAGTGCCATGTCCATTTTTAGCGCTGCATACACTGTAAATAATTCTGAAACCACTTCTTAAAAAAAAATTACAAATATATCAGTAAAATTCTGGGGAAGTTTCCCATTAGAATAATCCCATGCGCTGTTAGGGATCACGTGACCAGGTTGCAGAGAAGCTCTGTTGCTTCAAAGGCACATCTGTTCCTAAGCAATTCAACTTGTGTTCACTTGCATGGTGTGATTTACCCAGCTCCCTTTGACTAACTCCTTTGATCTGATCACGTTACTTATGTTTTCATGGATTGAAGTTTCATGATTAATGAAATTAATAAGAGGGGTTTCATTTAAACAGAAACAATTTTTCAGCCAAATATTACTTCCCAGTGGGAAAATAAACAGCATTTCATCCCTACCCTCACTGGGGAAGTGGGCTAAGCAGTACATGGTTTTACCTTTGCCTACTTAAAGGTATATTCAAATACATTCGGAGCTTTTTACTCTCCCTCTGGATGGAAGCCCGCAAAGATTTTGCCCAGGCCACCAAGGTGGCCAAGAAATCAGTGGATCCCACTGACTTGTGGGGTGGGAGGAAGTTACTGACTCCACCTCCTAGACCCTCTGTGCTCAGCCTTGTGACCAGGGAACGCAGCCAACCTATTATTTCTGTATCCCACAGAGATCCAGAACAGTGTAGTTATGTCTTACCTCAGTGTAGCCCATGCTGGCTGCTGCAATCAGTGCCTGTTGTATCGCATGGCTCTTCTTAAATACCCCCTGCTGTTGCCCAGCCATTGTCCAGTCACACTGAATCAAGAACTTCACTACCTCCAGGTGACCTCTGAGAGCCGCATGAACCAGGGCACACTGACCGTTTTTGTCCAAGTGATCCACCTTTCAGGGGAACAGAAAAACAAAACAAAATTAATCCCGACTCATGTTTGAAAAGCCATGGCTTTCTCAGCCTCTCCAGCCTTGGTTTTGTAATAATGCCACGTGGGCAGGATGAACATTCTCTGCATTCTTCTAGTTAACCATCCCATCCACAACCAGGCCAAGTTCATTCCCAAAGAATCACTGCCCTGAGGACAGACATCCTCTTGGCCACAGCCGCTTTCTTTGGGTAGGTCACCACTTAACAGCTTCAGTTTTCGTCACACTAAAAGCATACTGGCTTTATTCCCGCAAAAGCACATTTCTGCTGTGTTCTCAAGTACGCCAACTGTAGTTCCTTTGGCACTGAAATTCCACCCAGTGACTTTGTCTGCCTCAGGATACAAAGAGCCACTGAGTCGAAGGAGAATGTTCTAAACCTACCATTTCACAATTCTTCAAAATGAGCAAAAATACCTCATCCTGAGTCCAGTGTTAGAATGATTAGTCATTCTGTTTTATTCAGCTGCACTTTAGTCAGCCTCACTAGAAGGGGGCAGCAGAGAAACATTAATTAAACAGAAATTTCAGGTGGTGGTATTATAATCTGATATCCTGCTAGGAACTTGACTGTTTTCCGTGTGTTTGTCCACAATGTTACCTTTGGCTTCTAGGTCCTACCATAATACAAATAATATTAGTATCCCAGCAAAACATTTCAACTAGATTCTTTCTACTCATTAACCACGTCACTGCTGAACAACGTATCAGTTTGTTCAGGAAATGCACATGGCCACTGTTGTTTAATTTATTCATGATTCAACTCAATATCTTCGAATCAAAAATGGCTGCTACTGTGTATATTCTCTCAGTACTGAAGGGGGGACACTCACGGAAGCTAGCTTCTTTTTCTCCATTTGGGATGGGGATTTTTTAAATCACATTCCGTGCCCTGGGTTTCCCTCCCATTTCCCCTGACAGAGGACATAATGGGACTCCATTGGAAGTTTATTAATACTGCTTCTCAGTCAGTGTTAGGGAGTCACCCAGCTTATCTTTTTTTTTTAAAGTCTATTTTTTCCTTTACACTGTCCTGACAACTCAGCAAGACCTAAAAGGGTCCCTTAGTCATCCTGACATTCGTATTAAAACCACACAAGCCTTTAGTTTGCTTCCAGAACTGAGGCAAAACATTTACAGAAACCACAAATTGTTTCCAGGAGGCTCCTATTTCAGTTCGCAGCAAAATTTTTCTGTTCAACAGAATGTTTGAACTTGATTCATTACACACAATTAACCCTTGAAATGCTCACCACAAACTGAACGAAGAGTATTCTTACTGGTCAAGTTTACTGGCCAACACAGAAGTGTTCAGAGAATATTTCCAAATGGGGTATTGCAGTGGTTCTCAAACTTTTGTACTGGTGACCCCTTTCGCACAGCAAGCCTCTGAGTATGACCCCCCTCCTTACACATTAGAAACACATTTTTTATATTAAACACTATTATAAATGCTGGAGGAGAAGTGGGGTTTGGGAGTAGAGGCTGATGGCTCGCGACCCCCCACATAATACCCCTCAGGGGTCATGACCCCCAGTTTGAGAACCCCTGATGTATTGGATGTTGCAAAACAATGCTGCTTTTTAACACCGTGGAGGGTCAAGGACTTGTAGAGAAATAACTTCAGCAGGCCATTAGCAAGGCAGGATTCCACAGTTTCAGTATCAGGCCTGAATTCCCAAACGCTAATTACAGACCCTGCAAACCTGCTATGCCTTGTGTGCCAACGACATGTTTCAAAGCAGCACATTCTCACAGAAACGCCAACCTGGCCAGCATTGTGGAGCACCTGTGAGCAGCTACAAACAGGATTCTAATCTGTTCTATCACCGGAACAAAACCTGCAATAATAATAAAACCCTCACTTACACATGCCCCCCAGGAACAATGGACAATGTGAGACCTGCCAATAGGGCGCACACGGTGCTACTTTTAGTAGGGTGCTTGGATACTACGGGAATAGGTGCCTTAGATACAAAGAGACTGGTTAGACAGAGATTAAGGCACGGCCCCATATACCATTGAACTCAATGGAATCTGGGCACCTAACTCTCTTACACTCTTGAAAATCTCAGCCTAACTAGACAGGTAAGATAGACGTTAGGTGCCTAGTAACTGTGTTGGGAGGGGCGGAATCTTCATAGGTGCAAATGGGAGTTAGGTGCCTTCCTCCCATCGACTTCCAATGGAGTTGAAAACCTGACGGCCTTCTTGTACCTTTGAAATACTCCCTCCGGACAGAAACACAAGAGGGCAGAGTTGGGATCTCGTCAGATATTTTTTAATTGCTGATGCTGCACTTGGGGCTTATAAGAACATAGGCTTTACCATACTAGATCAGATCACTGGGGCTACCCACGTTAAGGCAATAACCAGCCCCTCCTGAAGGAGGAGAATCCTCACCATGACACGACTAATGCCCAGTACTATGCGTGTGGTCCAGCAAATTCACATGAGATGTCCAGCCCCTTGCAGGATTGAGCATTTAATAATGAAGGGTAACTCTTCTTTGTAAGCAAGAGGGTAGGATGCTGAGACTTCTGAAGATGATGGCATGTGGAAACTGTAGGGGTTTGATTTAGACCATACAGAAAAAGTTCCAACAGAGTAGACAGTCTGTTTAAATCATTTAGCCTATCTTCAGGTGCAAAAACCAGAGGAAAGAGTATTGTTAAGAAATGTTACTTGGCAAAGGAAAAAGCGAATAGTGGCTCAATTTCTTTTCTGAGGTCTGATATGTACTCCACATACTACCTGCTTTCTCCTCCATGTCAATGTGGAATTCCTGGGAAGTCAGTGTCATCAGATAAATACAGTCTCATTACCTGGGCCCGTTTCTTGCACAGTAGCATAACAATGCTCAGATATCCAGCCGCAGCAGCATATCCAAGAGGAGTCAGGCCACTTTCAGAAGAGGCATCTACGTTGGCCCCAAACTCCAACAACAAAGCCACCATCTCTGTGTAACCAAGGTGAGACTGGACACATAAAATTGGGGCATTGTTCAGAACTTCGGTCCGGTAGTTAACATTTGCACCTCCCAAAATTAGCAATCGACTGACCTGAAGGGCAGAAGAGAAACACATCACCACAACGTGCAGCAAAAAGACAAGCCCAAACCACGGCTTTATTTTAGGTAGAGGGAGCGCTGTCTGATTGCTACCATGGACTTTGTTCTGTAATTTGCATGGTGTTGGAGCAGGCTGGCCTTAGCCATACTGCCAGACATAGAGCCACAGGGAGCCTCACACAGGGAAAGATAGTGGATGGTTTTGTAACAGCTTGATCGTCCATCCAACAGTGGCCTTGTGATGCTTACTGGTCACCCAATTGCTGCTTCCCCTCCTGCTGCCTTCCTGGCTCTGCTCTCTTTGCACTGGGCTGCAGAGCAAAAGAGACAGCTCATGATGCTGAGATGAGAGAGAGGGCTCCTGATAGGGAAAGGATAGAGAGGATGATGATGGGCCCCCTCTCCATATGAGAAGGATCTCTCAGGCTGGCCCCACCCTCATGGGTATGCAAGCCCAGAAGGTTCTCTGCATTATATTTTTTTTCACTCTAGCTAACATATTCGTACATGCTAATCTGGACTCTTCACAAATGTTTGCAGAATGTCTTCGCTAGCATGTACAAATGTGTCAGCTAACTCAACTTAATTGACAATTAACTCAAGTTAAAGAACTCTGTTTCTACAAGTGAATTTCGGATGCTATGGCTTCTTAGGCTAATCCACCCTATCCAGCTCATGGGAATGCCATGTCTCATAGCCTGCTAGCAATAGGTACCAGTGGTTCCATGCTAACTTGGCCTGCTCAGATTTATGACCAGAGTTTTCCTTCTAAACAGACAGACTTGCCTGAAGAGTCTAAGTGAACTCTGTCTGCCCAGGTCTTAAATCAAGAGTTTTCCTTTATCGAAATATACTTGGTTCACGGCAAGTGCAACCCTTTGGGGTTTCCCCAAGATGGGCTATCTCCCCTCACCATCTGGGGGATGCAGCTGTACACTGTTTTATCCCTGCAAATACAACCAAGGTAAGTCCAACCACCGACTAAATGGCGTGATATCATACTCAGGGACATGACCAGACTGGGCTTAATGGAGGAACAAGCTATGCACATTATACTCCTTTCCATAGCTGCAAAAACGCCCTGAGATGAAAAGAACACTAGAGCAGACAAATCCCCAAGGCACGGTCAGGTTTACAACACCCAAGGGAGTCTTCTGTATATTTGGGAGAAATCGGGGGAAATGAAGGATGGTCGGCAGGAACAGATATGACACTGATTTTTTATAGGAATTCACAGAAAATCCCTGCTGAACACAGACAAGTTGGGGAGTCCCTACTCATTGGTATCAACTGGACACTTAAAAAACGTGGTCCCGATTGAGCGAGTTGCTTACATATCGGTGTAACTAAGTTTGTGAGGAGCCCCATGGACTTCAGTGAGATTACTCACATGCTTAACAATACACACGCACTAAAGACCTTGCTGAACTGGAGCCTTGGAGAATCTTTCGTTCTTGGACCACTGGAGGCTGAAAGCACTGAACCAGCTTGTCAACTGTCTGTTCTGTACACTACCTTTATGTTCGGGGTGTAGAGATTTCGCAGAGATGCCAATGCCATTGAAAGACCTTCTGTGCTGTAGGAGATCCAAAGCCCTTGCAGGATAGACGAGGACACTCCTACTTTTTTACTCAGCCCCTAAAGAGAGAGAGTGATCCAGTTAGTTCTAGTACCCAACATATTTGCATTATGTTATGCAGAAGGAATTACTCCATGTAATAAAAATGATTAACAAAAGAATTTTAGATCTGAGGCCGGAGAATTAGATTCCTGCTAGCAATAAAAAGTCAGCTAGCTGAAAATAAGGTTAAGCGTTTATCATAGCCACACTCACTTAAAATTCACCATTTATCAACAAAGTGCTGGGAATGCTAGACGTGCTGGGGCAGATCCTCCGCTGACGTAAAATGTCACAGTAATGAGCTGCTGACGACACAGAAACATGCAGTTGTGGTTTACTGTTAAAGGCCCATATTCCCTCCCACTGCATCTTTCTTTAATGGAGAAGGAGAATGTAACCAAAATTCTCTTCCCTGCCAGTTAAGAACAGTCTCTACAGACTAAGGTTGCCATATAAGCCATTTATCATGTTAGATCCTTGCTGTGAACTAAGAAACTTGCAGCCCCAAGGAAGAGTCCCCAAGTTAGTACCGACACGATATCCTTAAGACAGCCCTGTCACACCGAGGTTACAGGGGCCTCCTGAGCTCTCTTTCAGAGAATCCCATTACACGGGGTAATGTGGCAGATTATAAACAAAACAAAAAAAGAAAGTACCTACTATCGTGGCAGAAACTGATTCACGAAATATTCTTATTATTCACAGAGCTAACTCAACTTGTACTACATTCTCCGTCATAGCAAGATAAATTAAGGAAGTTTTATGAAAAGAGAGAATAGACATTTTCATATCTAACGTTAGATTATCTCCAACCTTCTTATTTGGCTAACATATTTATTTTATGCTTACTAGATACCAAGTACTAACGTCTTTTTGAACAGCACTAAATTATAGGTTATGTAATAAATAGTCAAGTGAGCTTGCTTTCCTGTTATAAGAATGGTCATTTCTTCATAACAAACAGATGTTAATCAGTGGCCTGATGATAGGCGGAAGAAAAGGGGATCCTATTTTTTGGATGGGGTTTTAAAAGGATAGCTTTTCTTCTATAGTGCTTTAACATTATTTCTGCTGTAGTCTCCATGGAACTGTACAGATGTCTTTGGCTACTATTTTGACACGTAAGGCCTGATTTTCACTGCCTTGAACCTTGTGTGCTCTTTACACTTGTGTAAAGTGGGTGTAACAGCTACCAGTTCAAGTTGGTAGAGCTTTACACCGACTCTGCAATAATGTAAACGACCATACTGGGCCTAGGACAATGAAAAAATTATGCATAAAGTCTCTATAGATTTTTACTGCCATTGTTTGACCATCATAATTTGTTGGTATTAAACAGCAATGACTGCTTTGCCACTGTAATCTGACATGTTCTTCTATACACTTGCACGAGTAGCCTTTTGTCCTAACATCACGATACCACAGACTTGAACATTTTTTTAATCTAGAGACCATTATAGCGCATGTCAGTCAAGTGGCTGGACCGTACTGTCTACCTAACAAGAAGTAACTACTGTGAATATTTAAAAGCATTTTTTCAGTTAAATACTTGCCATTTAAAACCATTTTGTTTTAGAAAAACAATAAAAGATGGCTGTCCTCATGAAGAACTAACAGTTTTCTACATTTATTATTTTCAAGTCCTATAGCTTTTAGCTAAACATTTGTCAAATAAAGACCATAAGAACAGCCATACTGAGTCAGACCAATGGTTCATCTAGCCCAGTATCCTGTCTTCAAACGGCCAGTGCTAGATGCTTCTGGCAGTTGGAGATTTAGGGACACCGGGAGCATGGTGCTGCATCCCTGACTATCTTGGCTAACAGCCACTGATGGACCTATCTTCCATGAACTTATCTAATTCTTTTTTGAACCCAGTGATACATTTGGCCATTACAACATCCCATGGTAGCAAGCTCTCCACAGGCTGTCTGTGAATTGTGTGAAGTCGTCCTTTCTTATGTTTGTTTTAAACCTTCTAATCTCATTGGGTGATCCCTAGTTCTTGTGTTATGTGAAGGGGTAACTAAATACTTCCCTATTCACTTTTTCCACACCCTTCATGATTTTATAGACTTCTCTCATATACCCCCTTAGTCATTTCTTTTCCAAGAGAAACAGTCCCAGTCTTTCTTACTCTCATCACCTTGTAAGGAGGCCGTTCCATATTCCTAATCATTTTAACTGCCTTTCCCTGTACCTTTTCCAATTCTAATTTATCTTTCCTGAGATGGTGTTCAAGTGTGTATTCAAGGCACGAGTGTACCGGGGATTTTTATAGTGGCATTAAGATATTTTCCGTTTTATTAACTATCCCTCTCCCAATGGCTCCTAGCATTTTGTTAGCTTTTTTGTCTGCCACTGCACATTGAGCAGATATTTTCAGAGAACTATCCATAATGACTCCATGATCTCTTTCTGGAGTGGTATCTGCTAATTTTGCATATAATATTGGGATTATTTTTTTCCAATGTGTGTTACTTTGCATTTATCAAGAGTGAATTTCATATGCCATTTTGTTGCCTTATTGTCCACTTTTGTGAGATCCCTTTGCAATGCTTCAGTCAGTTTTGTATTTAACTATTTTAGTAATTTTGTATCATCTGCAAATTTTGTGGCCTGTTTATCCCCTTTTTCAGATGATTTATGAATATATTGAACAGCATCGGTCACACCAGAGATCTTTAGGGGACCCTGCTATTTACCTCTCTCCATTGTGAAAACTGACCGTTTATTCGTACCCTGTCTCCTGTCTTCTAACTGGTTACAGGTCATCTCATGACCTTTCCATCTCGTGACTTATCCTAACAGATGACCTTTCCTCTTATTCCATGACTGCTTACTTTTCTTAAGAGCTTTTGGTGAGGGACCTTGTCAAAGGGTTTCTGAAGGTCAAAGTTCACTATATCCATTGGATCACCCTGGTCCACATGCTTGTTGACTCCCTCAAAGAATTCGAATAGATTAGTAATGCATGATTTTCCTTTACAAAAGCTATGTTAACTCTTTCTCAAAATATCATGTTTATATATGTGTCTGATAATTTTGTTGTTTATTATAGTTTCAACCAATTTGCCTCATACTGAAGTTAGGTTTACCAGCCCGTAATTGGCAGGATCACTTTTGGAGCCTTTTTTAAAAACAGATATTATATTAACTACCCTCAGTCATCTGGTACAGAGGCTGATTTAAGCGATAACTTACCTACACAGTGAACAGTTCTTCCATTTCATATTTGAGTTCCTTCAGAAGTCTTTAGTGAATACCATCTGGCCCTGGTGACTTATCACTGTTTAACTGGTCAGTTTCTCTCCAAACCTCCTTTACTGACACCTCAATCTGAGACAGTTCCTCATACTTCTAACCTAAAAGAATGGCTTGGGTGTGGGGATCTCCTCCATGTCCTCTGCAGTGAAGACTGAAGCAAAGAATTAATTTAGCTTCTCTGCAATGGCCTTGTCTTCAAGTGCTCCTTTAGCACCTCAATTGTGCAGTGGCACTTATAATTGTTTGACAGACTTCCTGCTTTCTCATGTTCTTAATTTTTTTTCTGTTAGTTTTTCTGTTCTTGGCTAGCTGCTCTTCAAATTCTTACTTGGCCTGACTTATTATAGTTTTACAGTTGATTTGCCAGAGTTTATGCTCCTTTCTATCACCATCAGTAAGATCAGACTTCCAATTTTTAAAGGATGCCTTTCTGTTTCCAACTGTCTCATCTACTCTGCTGTTTAGCCGTGACAGCATTTACCAGAATCAGAAGATCACGGTTGGAAAAGACCTCAGGAAATCCAACCCCCTGCTCAAAGCAGGATCAACCCCAACTAAATCATCCCAGCCAGGGCTTTGTCAACCTGGGCCTTAGAAACCTCTAAGGATGGCGCTGAGGCCACATCTGGAGTATTGCATCCAGTTTTGTGGCTCCCACTACAGAAAAGATGTGGACAAATCAGAGAGAGTCCAGTGGAGGGCAACTAAAATGATTAGGGGGCTGGGACACATGACTTCTGAGGAGAGGCTGAGGGAACCGGGCTTAGTCTGCAGAAAAGAAGGGGTAGGATTTTATAGCAGCCTTCAACTACCTGAAGTGGGGTTCCAAAGAGCATGGAGATAGGCTGTTCTCAGTGGTGGCAGATGACAGAACACGGAGTAATGGTCTCAAGTTGCAGTGGGGAAGGTCTAGGTTGGATATTAGGAAAGACTTTTTCATTAGGAGGGTGGTGAAGCACTGGAATGGGTTCCCTAGGGAGGTGTTGAAATGTGCCAAATAGAGGGGAACAATCACTTCCCTCAATCTGCTGGCAATGCTCCTATTAACGCAGACCAGTATACCATTAGCCTTCTTGGCAACACGGGCACACTGTTGACTCTTATCCAGTGTCTCGTCAACTGTAATCCCCATGTCCTTTTCTGCAGAACTTTCACTTAGTCAGTCGGTCCTCAGCCCGTAGAAGTGCATGGGATTCTTCCATCCTAAGTGCAGGACTCTGCACTTGTCCTTGTTGAACCTCATCAGATTTCTTTTGACCCAGTCCTCCAATTTGTCTAGATCACTCTGGACCCTATCCCTACCCTTCAGTATATCTATCTTTCCTATCAGCTAAGTGTCATCTGCAAATTTGCTGAGGGTGCAATCCATCCCATCATCCAGATCATTAATGAAGATGTTGAACAAAACTGGCCCCAGGTCCGACCTCTAGGGCACTCCACTTGATTCCGACTGCCAACTAGACATCAAACTGTTGATCAGTACCCACTGAGCCTGAGGATCTAGCCAGCTTTCTATTCACATTACTGTCCATTCATCCAGTCCATACTACTTTAACTTGCTGGCAAGAATACTGTGGAAGATTGTATCAAAAGCTTTGCTGAGATATATCGCTTTCCCCATATCCACAGAGCCAGTTATCTCATCATAGAAAGCAATCAGGTTCGTCAGGCATGACTTGCCCTTGGTGAATTCATGTTGACTGATCACCTTCCTCTCCTCCAAATGGTTCAAAATAGACTCCTTGAGGACCTGCTCCATGATTTTTCTGGCCCTCTTACCGTTTTTTTATTTTGGGGAATATATTTAATTTGAGTATCTATTATGTATTTTTAAATAGTCTTCATGCAGTTTGTAGGCATTTCACCCTTGTGACCGTTCTTTCTAATTTCCATTTAACTAGCTTCATCATTATTGTGTAGTTCCCCTTTTGAAGTTATATCCTACTGCGTTGGATTGTTTTGGTGCTTTTTCCTCACAAGGATGTTAAATTGAATTGCATTATTGTCACTATTACCAAGCAGTTCAGCTACATTCACCTCCTGGACCAGATGCAGTACTCCACTTAGGACTAAATTAAGATTTGTCTCTCCCCTTGTGGGTTCCAGGACAAGCTGAGGTGATATGTATCACGTCAATAAGGGGCTATTTGAAATTCCCTATTATTATTGAGGTTTCTGTTTTTGTAGCCTCACTAATGTCCCTGAGCATTTCACAACCACCGCCCTGGTCAGGTGATCGGTAGTATATTCCTATTGCTATACGCTTACTATTCAAGCATGGAATTTCTATCCATAGAAATTCTATGATACAATTTGATTCATTTAAGATTTTTACTTTATTTGACTCTATGCTTGTAGAGGAAAAGTGTGTGTGTATTTGGAGGTAGGAATCAAAGACCTCAGGAATTCTGGCAATTATTAGTCCCCGCTTTTTAGATCACACACTATAAAACAAGAACATATCAAGATTTATTTCAGTTACTTAAGTGAGCACTGTATAATTTGGATACATTAGAAGCAGCAATTTAAAAGAAATACTAAACATGATTAGTGTATTATTACATTAACAAATAAGCTTCTATGACATGAGAAAGCATATCTGCACCTTTCAAAATGACCATCCGAAAATAAAATACTATACTGAAAGAAATATACTTAGAATGTGCAAGACACTCTGATCAACAGAAGGGGGCATCTGTTTTCTCTGAAATAAATATGTTCAATACAGAAAGAGTTCAGCTGTAGAAATTTTTATTTCTCCTCAATTCATAGTTAGTATCTGATTCTTCCCTTTTCTTGTTAAGTCCTGAGTTATAAAGTCAGACTGTATCTGTCAGCAACAACGAATCCTACTTTAATACAAGATTAAACTGCTGAAATAAGAGGAACGGGTTTAATCTCATTAATATGTTCATACACAGGAACAGGAGACTAGTGAAGACTGACTTTGTGCAGGTTTCCAATGCCAATGAACTGCAATTCTGGTGTACGGACCCCTACGCTATTTCAGTTCTAAATCTTTCCAAAGCAGCCCTGTCAATGTACCTGAGACCTCACCTACTATAACCCTAGCTGTTTCAATCCAGGATCTTCCCAGTACTTTGTCAAAGCATCTCAGTCCTAACCTCTTACATCCCCAGGCTATTTAAAAACCTTTGTCCGAATCATACTAGATTGTATGGTGATTTTGTGATGCAGAAAAATATCAGCCAGGGACTAGATGTGCACCAAATTAATTTTTGTTTGTGAGCCGTGAAAAGATTAGAACTGAAAGGCAACAGTGAAGGGCCTCTGCTTTAAGACAATTTGCCAGCTAAATTCAATGTAATGATCTTTTGCAATACTGTTTCAGGGAATATTAGACAACTTTTCATTCCATTAGCCTCTTTTCAGTGCCTGTAATTTTAATCAGTCTCTTAATCGAGGGACAAGGGAAGTTCATTTCTGGATCACTAACATTTTAGGCAGGACAGTTATGACTGAAATGAAGGACTTCTCATTGCTTGATGTTTAAAACAATGTTACCTCGAAGTTTAGATTTGCTGGTATAATTTTTGTAAGTTTCTCTGGATGCCCTTTCATTGCATGCTGTGGCTTTCAAGCTGGTTCCCATCGGTTAAGATCCCTTCTTAATCTTTTAAATCAGTTACCAAAGACATTTATACTTTGTTATTTTTTAAAAAACAACATGAAGATATTTAACTCATAGAAGTGAGAGGGCTAAAAGGCACTTGCTTGAGCCCTAGCGCCAACAGGCAGCGTGCAAGTTTCCCTACGCAGATCTGTCAAAACACCTCTTTGTGATTGTTATTCAGTGATTTTGCGTATCACTGATTTATCACACTGAAATTCCAGACCTGGGTCTGTCCTGAACAGACTCAAATAATATGATCCTTTTGGGATGTGACAGGAATTAGTTTTAGAACAAACACTGTTTTAAAATTTTATGTTATTAGCCAAAATATCATCTGTGTATATCCCATAACTCCACCCAGTCCTACCAAATGTTTAACACATGGGTGGCACGTAATGGAGGCTAAGTCTCCCCAAACCTCATGCCACCTGGGTGGTGGGAGGAGAGGGGGAGGGGGCATTGGCAGATTACCATAAGAGCCCATGGGCCCCTGGCCAATTTGGAGCCCCCAGAAAAACCTCCCCCAGCCATGTCCCCGGGCCTGCTCTTCTGGTCTCGAGTCCACAGCGGGAAAGGGTGGGGGGAACAGAGTGAGCAGGGGATGGGATCTTGGGGGAAGATACAGAGTGGGGGCGGGGCTATGGGGAAGGGGCAGAATGGGAGAGGGGCCATGGGGAAGGGGTGGAATGGGGTGGGGTCATGAGCGCAGCCGGGGTGGAACAGGAGATGGGCTCTGTGCTCAGAGATCTGGCAAGGGTCAAGAGTCTCGCTGTGGTTGGGCCAAGCTCTCGGCCTCAACCCCGCCCTGGCTGGGGCCATGGAGAAGGCTGAGAGAAGTGAGCGGGGGGTGTGGACTCAACCAGAAGAGGTCGGGCTTCAGCTAGAAGAGGCAGGGCAGGGGCTAGTCTCCCCAAGAGGAAGCTTCACCCAGAGACCATGGTTTAGCTTCTGATTCTCCTTTCACAGCAGTGTACAAGGTAACACCAATGGGGTTATGCTGGTGTAAAACCAGTGAACATTTAGAATCAGGACCTTTGTGTTTAGATAAGGCTGCTCTTCCAACACAATATCACAGAAAAAAATGTAAGCTGACTTTATGACCTGACATGCATCTCACTTGGCAGAAGGCTCACATCACAGCTACAAGATACTGATTTTACTAGACAACCTGGCAGAATGAGATGCTGTGAAGGAGAAATCACTTCCTCATAAACAGAAAGTATCTGCAATAACAGAAATGGGAGTACGGACAAAAGATACTTATATTTCTCCCGGAAAGGTTCCAGTTTGAAAGTGTCTCTTTCAAGAAACAGTGCTGCTATGGTTCGGTTTGGTAAAAAATACAAGCAGATCCTCGTAAACAAACAACTACTGTAAATTACGGAATAAAAATAGATCTGTTTAAGAAACACCAAAGGCTAATCTTTACAGTGCTTTTCCCATGTAAAACCATCTAACCCAAACCCCTTTCAAAACTCTGTAGGACTTCTGTACAACCTGATGTTACCCTTAGCTGTCACCGAGGCAAATTATTCTTGCTAAAATCATACAGAAAGGATTTTGCCAAGTAATTAGAAACGGAAAGCTACACTGACATCTTTCATATGTTAACAGACACCTTCCAGGATGGTAAATATTTTTCAATTCAAGTTGGAATCTATTGCCAGCTCATTCACTTAATGAAACGTGAGGTTTGTTTAGATTTTGAAATCCTGCCATTTTCTCCATTATAAAGTGTAAAATGATAAAGACTAGGATCCAAATTCAGCTTTGGCACTGATGTTAATCGGAACTGACCCCATTAATGTCAGGGCTCAATCTGGAGCTACTTATGTATGTTAAAATCTGAAAATTATACGCTGATTGGGATTCTTCACTTTACCTCAAACTTCCCCTTAATCTCAAAATGTGGCAGACCTGCCATTACACATGATCATTAATATAGCCAGTGGAATTAAATAAAGAGATCTATCAGGATGTTAATAAGGCCTGGTGAGATACCAAAACTATCCTGTTGCTCTAAAAAATATTGGCAAACTGAGTGCTGAAGTTTAAGCACCTGAATGAGTGCCCTGATTTTCTGACATGCTGAGTACCAACAGCTCCCATTAATTTTAAGAAATGATTTATTCTCTCTGTAGTAGTTACAGTTACCTAACCAATTCCTATGCTGATTGGTGAACATTCTTTGGGCCTGAAGATATGACTCCAGTTGTGGGTCAAATCTGAATCATAACTAGTGACCCTTGGGTCACTCTTTGTGTGGAGGGTAAAAATGGACCATTAAGGAGCAGTAACTAGACATTTTTTAATATGCTCAGTTCTGCAGAAACATGCACTCACTGGTAGATCATAAACAAACTATACCTGACTCATACACTGAGATGTCCAGATTAAGAACAAAGCATTTTACGAAGGAGGGAACTCATCCTATATTACACACAAAGAGACTGAATCAGACAGAAGAAGAAATTTGACCAAGGGCAGTGGCAGGAATAAAATCCAGGTCTCCTGACACCCTGTCTAGTGCCCTCTCCACTTATGGTTCTGTCACTTTTAACATTAAGAATGTTTCAGAAGAGCTGTGGGGGCACAAAAGGAAAACCTGGGTAACAAGGACAGCATTGCATACTGTGAACAGAATTCCAACCCTTGTCTCTGGCAAAATGTTAAGCCCAGTCAAAATTGTAATGCCATTTATTTAAGTCGGGTGCAGAAGTACTTGGCAAGGAGCGTTTTAATCTGCTGTTCAGTGTGCAGTAGTTTGACAAAACAAGACGTTGTCAGATTTTAATTCCTCCCCCTCCTTAGAATCAAGGCAGATTTTCCCAACTTTTTAGCCCTTAAGAATTCCTCATGTCCTCACCAGTTCTCAAACGCTAACTTTCTTCACGTGTTTTGGAACGTGAACACTACAACAAGAACAGACCTTATATAGTGGGTACTGCAGTGTGGTTATAGCTGTGTTGGTCTCAGGAAAGCTTGTCTCTCTCACCAACAGAAGTTGGGCCAATAAAAGATACCACCTCACCCACCATGTCTCTCTGATAGTGGGTATTGACAGACTGTGTGTGTGTGTCAGAGAAGAGGATGGTGTGAGCTTTTCCTTGTATTCTCGTTACCTTAAAAATGTGTGCTTTGAGAATGTGATGTCCCAGCTCAATAGTCTGTTGTCGGTTTAGCTTCCCCTCCTGACGAGAAAACCAGAAGGCAAGCAGCGTGTGGCCACTCCTAGGAACAAGAATAAAAAAAAGTTAGTATTCGAAGAATTCCATTTCATTTTTAAATCTTCCTTGGGGTTGATGTCATTCAGCATCACCAATCTTACGTGCTCCCTTACAAGGAAGGCTTAGGCTATCAGTCTCACTCAAACTACTTCCCCAGCGAATGACTTCTCAGATCCACATGCCTGTAGGGTGCAAGCTGAAGAATATGCATTTAACTGGTTGTAAATTCTGACCAAACAACTGCTGAAACAGAACCTGGACATTTGGCTGAGTCCCTCTAATGAGGATGTATCTCTGCATACTTCTCAATGGTATCCCACTATAATGGACCTCACTTATTTTAGACGCAATTGCTTGATGATTTCTTACTTTAATTCCTTGACATAAGAATTGTTGGGTCATGAAGTTGAGGCTAGAAAAATGTTTCTGTTAAAGAAGAGAGGCATGGATCTCATTTCAAGTTTCTTCTGCAGATACAGCATCTGGTGTTCTCTCTCTCTCCTTCTGGGTCTCTGTCAACGCATTTTAAATTGTGGGGATGGTTAGAAAAGTGACTACATATAAACGGTACCTTCTCAGGGCTTGTCTACGTGGAGAAATCAACCAGAATTGTTATTCACATCCTACCTAAAATAGACAAGCCCTTATTCTGCAGATCTCCTAGATGCGTGTGTTTTCTGAGTCGTATTTGCTGGCTTCATGGAGAAAGTAATATTTTACAACGGTACTTTTTTACTCTTGTTAGCCTTGCAGAGCCAACCCAGCTTGGGAGAATGAACTGGACTAATTCTGATTTGTATACCATGGCATAAACCAATCGCAGGGCTTTTATTATTGGTGAGCGTGTAGGACTTAAGAACTATGTTTGATTTACAGATTCTGACGAAATTACCAGGATTGAAGGTTAGAAAATACAGTTTTTACTTGTAATGTGAACAGGTATGAACTATAATCAGTGAAATACAGCAATTATAGAATCTTATGGTGCCATTTTAAAATCATTTTACAGAGAAAAACTGTGATTGAAGGGACACCATCAGCTTGACTTTTTGAAAGTGAAACATTTTAATAAAATCCAGTTTAAGAAATTTTTTTTTAAAGAATCGGCCAGATTCTTCATTCTGTTATATCTTCCTAACATTGCTGTAATTCCACTCTGATATAAAACAATATTACAAGGGTTGTTAAACTTTCCTGTTGATATTTACAAAGATGGTTTCAGCAAGGGAGAAGCTAATTAATTGAAAGGAAAGTGGACTATATATATATGGAGTGCTGTCAAATACATTAAGTAAACTGGAAAAAAGAGAGGAAAATGTATTTCATTAACTTCTTTCAGTTCTAGTGATCTTAGGTGTAATTTGTAACCAGAATACACACACTCATTTCCAGCTGAAAATTTTGATATTTCAAATTGACAATGACCCTTTAAAGATTAAGGACCTGATTCTCTTCTGCTGTGAGTTCTCTATAGTCATTTAACTCCAGCGCAAAGCAGGTCTAAAACATAACCAGATCAGAATGACAGAATTCTACATCCACTTTGCACTGGTGAAAGTGACAGCACAAGATGTAAAGCAGAGAAGGATCAGGCCCCAGAGAATGTTCCATACTTGGATGTGTGTGGCCTGAGAACAGTGTCGCCTTGTAAAAGAATTTCTTGTTTTTGTAAGTGCTTCTCCTGACAGCAACACCCTTTCTCATTTTACATTTAAATATACTGTATTTTTAAAAGGAAAAAAAATAACAACAACGAACAGATTCACATGAAGGAACAGTTTGAGAAGCAGAGTTACAAAAAGCAGTGCCAGGATTAATCTATAAGCAGCCCAGATACAGTGACCTTCCAGGCTTTTTGAGTGCCAGCTTGGCAATCTTCTCCATCGTTCAACTATATTAGAAAAATAAACAAACACTGTTGGAAGTGTCCTCTTTGTTGTACTCCACAGTGAAAAACACATGTGAGAAGAGAGAGAATTGTCTGTAATTTCCCCTTGACACTACAGATAAGGAACAAAGGCATGTGTATTGCATTATTTTGCTTTTCTAAGAGCTCGGAAGCTTCAGGGACTTTTTAAACCAATTTCTTTTCTGGAACCAACGTAGCTCTACATTTAAAAAAACAATCCCACCTCCCCCAAGCTAACATGATGTGACTTGTCGCTTTAATAGGGTTTTTAAGGACAGAGTATGCTACTATCCCATTAGTACCTTATCAAATGGAAAAACTAATATGCCAGTGCTTAGAATGATCTAAATGCAACTGAGTAATCTAGACTAGAGGATCAATGTTTCCACAATGCTAGGGCTTATCAGCATGTCTAAATCCAAAGAATGATAATCCTTAGACACAGCACTTTCTAAAAGGGAAACCACGATCTGTCGTTTTGTTTAAGCATAGCACGGAAGTGAAGGATTTGTAAACCAGAGCCTGGTATGCTGCAAGCTTCTCTCACACAGCCTTGCCAGAACCTTAATTCTGATAGATAAAAAAGAGACTGATGATTATTTGCCAGACTGTAGGATGGTTTTAAAATATGGAGACAGGACCATTAGCAGAGGGGTGCAGGAACAATTTTTGTGTGTGTGTGGGGGTGGGGGGCCGGGACCGAGAGCCACTGAACCTATGATGGAAACCGCTTCAAGCCAGGGGTGCGGCAGCCCCCAGCACCAGCACCAATCCATTAGCAGAACAGGATGAACAACAAAACACATTTTCAACCGTTTTCCTTAAAAGGCAAAATTTAAACCCTTTTCTCCATGAGTCAAAGGCCAGAGCATTAAACTTACACATAATTCTATTGTACCTCCCCCCAAAATGCAATGAATGTAAAGGTATAACATCAACTTAAATATCACTCTGCCATCTGAAATTTTTGTACCCACTATTGTTACAAGGAACGCTTAAGATGACTAGAACTGAAAAGGATTCCAGAGAAAATATATTTATTTCTGTTTATTCAGTGTATGTATTTTGTTTATTTGGCAGCATTTTGCATATAGTCAGTTTCACTGCTGTCCATGTGTAAGTGTGTAGTTTAATCAGTAAGCTCCCTGTTTGTGTGAGTCTTCCACACAGCAGAGATGGACAGAAAATCATGTACAAAATGGGACTCGGAATGTGACTGGAAAACCATGAAAAACGGCAGGGGGAGTTTGAAGTGGTTGTAGCACCTGAAGCCGCTTTAGGATTCTTCTTTTTTTGTTTTTTTTAAATTGACTAGATTTTCAGTCAGTGGTGTCCTTTTAAAGAAGATAATCTCGCAAATGTAATCTTCACAGTAGTGGCGGGCTTCCGAAATACACTGATCAAAACTGTAAAGGATGATCGTTACTGATGATTAGCCTTCAGTAGTGCTCATAAAGAGACAGAGGAAAGAAAATGGATTTAAAAGGAAACAGACACTGTGATGTACTGCTTGAGTTTTGCAGGATGCAGCTGCAACTCAAGCAGTACAGCAAAACTCATCGTTCCTGTTAGTTTAATACACCAAGTACATCTAATTACTAACCTGATTACACCGCTTATCTGTTGGGCAATGTCCCGTACATTTACCTCAACCAAAAGGATGCTGATTTGAGTCTACTCAGAGAACTCAGCTCTGGGCCTTATGTCTGGTCTTATGCACTGGAATGGAAATAAGGCGCTCCGAAGCTTTACACTGGGCTCTGATTCTGTTTCCATACATGGGCCTGTCAGCCTCAATTTTCCCATCTGTGAAACAAAGCTAATAACGCTCGCACTTGCCTACTGCACAGAGGTGACTGAAGAATAGTCAGAAAATGTTTGGAAAGAGCTTTGAACACAAAGTTCTCTATATTAACGGTAGGTATTAATGGCATATCCAGGCACCAATAATGTGGCTGGGTCCGTGTACCAGAGCATAAGGTGCAATTCTTAACCCATGCAGCCCCAGGCAGCAGGTAGTTCCTAACTGCTTTCCAGCTGCGGCTGGTAGAATATGTGTGTATGCATAATATATCTGTGTGCATGGTTTGGGCTGTTGTTATGAATAAGGCATGCACCAATTATTTCAGAATAAAGGCTAGCATTCACGAGCAACATGTTACCTCTGCAATATTTCTTATACCTAAAAGCAGTGGCTTTGGGCTTGCTGATAAATATCTGCAGTCACTTGTTCTGTCAATGATAATTGCACACTAAAACTGAGTCTAACAGCAGTGTCTTTTTTAAAAACACAACAACACAGAATGACAGTAGTGATTTCTACATCAAGGAGCCCAGTGAAATGATTTGCTTTGAATTTCACCACAGCAGAGGTTTATTCTCAGTGGGTTTCTATTTTTAATGTAAGTTTTTCTGTGTGAAAAATTAATAGTGCTGCCAGCTCTGTTATCAAAGCTTTTGTTCACTCTCCTAGGTAGTACGTGTCACCGCATGCTAACGCTGCACAGTTCATCACTGAATATTCCCATACCGACATATACATACTCTAGAGACAATGGTCTTGATCCTGCAAGTTCTGGCACAATGTAAGATATGCACAAGACTGTTGCTGTCAGGGCTAATACAAGGGAGGGTTACATGTGGACACTGGAAAAGTTGAATATGAAGCATAGCTCTCCAGACTGATCAGGGTAGCTCCTGTGTGCCTGCTCCCCAACTAACTAGAATGCAGGATATGAAAGGGCTGGAGCACAGGCAGAAAAAGGGAAGTTACTTCCCTTACTGTAACTGGATTTCTTTTAGAGATAGTCAGAAAATGTGTATTCCACTGCAGGTGTGCATGGGCTCCAAGTGACTGAGACCCAAGAATTTTTGCAATTAGTGTCTGTCAGTCTGCGTCTACACCCTACTCTCCTCAGGCGCCACTCTGAAGGTATATGCTTTGAACAGGGGGTTGGACTAAATGACCTCCTGAGGTCTCTTCCAACCCTAATCTTCTATGATCCTATAAGGGGTAGTGTGGACCGACCGCCTCTCCAGTTTCTTCTCTACTGTTAATCGAGACATGATCGAAGTAGAGGGGAAGGGGAATGCATAGCTGAATACAGATAGGAACCACAAAACTCGAACTCGAGGGACAATAAGGTAAGCAACTTCCCTTTCTTCTTTGAGTGCTGGTCCCTATGTGTATTCCACTGTGGGTGACCAACAAGAATACTGTTACGAGAGGAGGGTATGGCTGCTTGTAGAACCTCTATCCCAAAAGATGTGTCAGAAGAGGAGACTTGGACTAAGATGTAACGTCTTGTGGATCTGTGGATGGAGCTCCATGTTGCTCCCTTGCAAATAAGAAGCAGGGATACCTTGTGCAGTGAGGTTACTGAGGTTCCTTGTGCTCTTGTAGTGTGATCCTGTACTCTGTGGTGGAGAGCAGATGTAAAATAAAGTAGGATATAGCCAGAAATCCACTTGGCGAGTTTCTGGGAGGAAACAGCTTGTCCTCAGGCTCATTCCACTATGGCAACAAACAATCTACCTGACTTTCTGATCTGTTTTGTTCTCTTCAGGTAAAATATCAACACTTATCACATGTCATGGGCACACTGCTCATCACACGTCGTGGGCATGAAGCCTCCGCTCCTCCCTGGAAGCATGGAGCTTTGGGAAGAACGCAGGCATAAGGATTATCTGACTTATGTGAAATTTTGAAACTACTTTAGGGATGAATTTTGGGTGCAGTTGTAGAGAGACCTTCTCTTTATGGAATATTGTGTATGGTGGGTATGCCATTAGGGCCGCAAGTTCACCTATCCTTCTGATCAAGGAAATGGCAACGAGGAAGGCATCCTTCATTGACAGGTGAGACATCAAACATGTAGCTAGGAGTTGGAAGGGTGGCTTAGTGGGCGTTAAAAGACCTAAATCAAGGTCCCAGTGATGGGTCAGCTTTGATATTTTTGGAAAAGTTCTGATTAAACCTTTCAGGAACCTAGTAGTTACTGGCTGAATAAAGACAGAGTAGCTGTCCTTTAGTGGGTGACGTGTACTGACTGTTGTCAAGTGGATCCACAGAAAGCTAAGGGAAAGACACATCATCTTGAGGGTAAGGAGGTTATTGAAGATACCAGCACTACCTGATATCTCTGGAGACATATGACTGCCGGTCCCAGATAGAGAAATGCTTCTCTAACATATGCTTGCTTAGTGTGGTACTCTGTCCCCCCTCTAGTTGTACCCAGCTCATCCAGAGATTAATGAGTCTGCTACAGGCTTAGCTAAGAGTCAACTGGTCTTTTGCTCATGCAGTAGAGGCTAACGCACTAAGCTTCAGAGGTCCCAAGTTCGATCTTGCCCACTGACGACCGGGGTCTGTTGATGTTACACTTCCACTTGGTAAGATAATGTTATCTGGTGGAGTCCTTGCTGCTGTCATTAATAACGGCTTGCACAGCTCCAGGACAGGAATGTTCTAGATGTGACTACCATTCAAGCTGTGATATGAAGAGCATCCAGATTGGGATGACTGAGCTTGCCGTTCTCTTGTGCCAAGAGATCTGACAAGGATTGAATGCTGATAGGCAGCGGGGTTGACATTCACGAAAGACTTGGGAACCAGAACTATCTGGGCCATTTGGGTGCAACAGTGATGGCTTGTGCTCTGTCTTGTCAAATTTTCCAAATAATCCCAGGATAGCTGCAGGATGGGAGGAAAGGCACGGTTCAAGTGGCCTATCCAAGGGAGTAGGAGAGCATCGCTTCTGGAGTGCTGGCCTTGAGCTCCATTGGAGCAGTATGTCTTGCATTTCCTGCCAACGTACGCTATATGTCCTTGCCAGTTTCACTATGGCTTCATTCACAGGGAGTGCTATCCAGCTTGATCCCGTGGGTTGTCCAGGAGCTTATGTCATGTGTCCTGGAGATCTAGAGCTCTTTTGCCACTCTCCATAGCAGCTCTTGGAATTGGCTGTGGTTGTCCAAAGGAGATGGTGAATCTGGAGCAATGGCCTCATTGGGAGAGGAGAAAAATATCTCTGTCGGTATAAATGGATCTGGCTTGTATTCCCCCTCTTCAAATCAGAAGGAAATTCTGATTGCTGTCTTGGACGGGAAAGGTAACATGACTCCCTATTAAATTGTAAAGACCCTGGGAGTTATATGCACAGATCCCAGGGCCCGAACAGTGCTGTCATAAGGAGTTAAAGGTGAGTTCATGAGGTTCCCAAAGCATGGGGTACCACGGGTCCTAGGGTGGGTGTCTAGATTTGGGTGGACGAAATTGGTTCCAGGCAGCTCGCAATGTCCAGTTTGGATTGATCTCTCTGAGTGGAGGTGATGACTGTTCCTCTGGTACTTCTGACTCCCTCAATGATGAGAAAGTTGGATCTGGGTCAGTTGATGGTGCTATCAGTTCTGCTGAAGAAAAACCACAGTTAGTAGATGGGATGCAGGATGGACTTTTTTCCCATACACTGTGAACTCCTGACAAGGTCAAAATATCCCTGGTGAGGATTGGTTCTGACAAAAGGGAAGATTGCAGATCCAGGAAAACAAAGATGTCCTCTACAGGTGTGTACATCTCCATTCTTCCCAGGGTGCATAGGGTCCTATCTGCCTCTCCCGTCAGAGTTGAAGTGGAAAGGCTTTTTGCTGGTGAATCCATCTGGGGTCCGTGGGGATACTGGTGGTGAATGAAGCTCCCATTGGGTGCTCTTCATTGATACCGGTGGTTCTCAGTCCCTTGACCTGGATGGTGCCGCAGCTGCTGATGCAGAGTCCGGTATTGGCAGAGCCTTGCTCCTGTGTATGTTCTTTATCATGGTCCTGGGGCTTAGGATGTGCCTATGCGGGCACGAAGATTTGTCTGCTTGGAAGACAGAGTTGGGGAGGAATCTGTCCTCTTTGGAGTGGACTTAGATAGGGATCTGCTCTTCAGGCAATTAAGGTTCTTAACTACATGCTCCCCTGTCAAGCCTCCCTCCTGCCAGAAAGCAGGAGTGACTTGGTGGTTGTGTAAAAAAATTCTTATTAATTCAGGATGGGGTTTACCCGGGCTCCCCATCCTGCTCATAATTTTTTACTTTGTACAACACTCCTGCTCTGGACAGGATCAAACTCTGTATGTGCGAAAAGTGCAAGACTGCTTTTATGTAGAGAGCAGCTAACTCTCTCAGGACAGCATGAGGAGAGTAAACATAGTGCTCCCAGAGCTGGAGGGATGGGAAGTGGCAAAGGAGAAAGAAAAGTAGACCAGAGACAGATAAAACAGATACTGGCAAGTGCAGGACTGAATCATGTTGCCCAAAGAAAGGAAACAAAATTAAACCAAATGGTTGGAATAGGTCTTCTAAATCACTCTGCTTATGGCCCCCTTGATGCTCTGACGGTCCACTTCAATCACAATGAAAACTCATGATCTTATAGTCGGAGTAACTTGTGTGATGTATTTTGCCCGATGTACCTGGGATATTATTTCTATATATCCACATTTGAATCCCCATGTATATCTGTCTTTCTGATATGTCTCCTTTGAATTCTTGATATTATATCAGTGCTGAATAAGGTACGGCAGGACTTCAGTATGGGAATGCTACTACAAACTAATCACATTCCATCCTTTTGCTTCACGTCTCATCTTCTATTTTCAGCAGTAGGTTAAGCTGGCCCTGAAGAGTTCACACACACTGGAATTTCTGCCTGCCTTAGAATTCTTGAATCTGTTTAACAGTGACACCTGCTGGCTGAGAAGAAACAATAACAGCAGAAGTGGAAAGAGAAATTATTTCATTGTTATATCGGTGCACAGAGCTGGAGAAATTATAGAAATTGCCAGGGCAGCGTAAAGGGCCTTAGTTTAAATGAGAACGAGGTCCACAGTTTGCATACACAGAGAAGAACGTTATTTAAGGGGAAAGATAAGAATTAGATTCCTCTAGAAATGCTAAAATAAACACATTTACAAATATTAATTAAAAAAATTAATAAGGATCAATCATACAAAAATTACTGGGCCTAAATGGGTAACTGATCTTGTTTGATGCTTTGATGCTAAATCCACGGTACGCCCACATCTTGAATACTGCATGCAGATGTGGTCCCCCCATCTCAAAACAGATATATTGGAATTGGAAAAGGTTCAGAAAAGGCAACAAAAATGATTAGGGGTACGGAATGGCTTCCGTATGAGGAGAGATTAATAAGACTGGGACTTTTCAGCTTGGAAAAGAGACAGCTAAGGGGAGATATGACTGAGGTCTATAAAATCATGACTGGTGTAGAGAAAGTAGATAAGGACGTGTTGTTTACTACTTCTCATAACACAAGAACTAGGGATCACCAAATGAAATTAATAGGCAGCAGGTTTAAAACAAACAAAAGGAAGTATTTCTTCACACAACGCACAGTCAACCTGTGGAACTCCTTGTCAGTGGATGTTGTGAAGGCCAAGAGCACAACAGGGTTCAAAAAAGAACTAGATAAATTCATGGAGGACAGGTCCATCAATGGCTATTAGCCAGGATGGGCAGGAATGGTGTCCCTAGCCTCTGTTTGCCAGAAGCTGGGAATGGGTGACAGGGGATGGATCACTTGATGATTACCTGTTCTGTTCATTCCCTCTGGGCACCCGGCACTGTCCACTGTCGGAAGACAGGATAGTGGGCTACATGGACCTTTGGTCTGACCCAGTAGGGCCATTCTTATGTTCCTGTGTTTGAAGATTTTACAAATCAGTATTAGGATTGTCCCACACCATGCTGTCGTATCAGTGCCATCTGATAGGGGTGAGCTGTGACTGTGTCAAACTTTTCTCTTCATAGTTCCATTTTAAGGGGAAAAAAATCTTGGGCTTCCATTACAATGTTTCACCATAAGAAAAAACTACATCCCCGCATAAACAAATCAGCTTGGGCCAGGTTTCTTGTCTGGGCTTTCACCACTGGAGATCAGGCTTCACATGCAGATTGAGGGCACCAATGAACATGAACTGGGTGGTTCTATCCCTAGTCCCTAGTGAATATGGATTCAAATCACAAAAGCCTCACATAACTCACCCCGGGTGAGGCCCAAAAGTGAAAAGCAAGGGCACTGACTGTCAGAGAACTGAATATCACAATTCACATGCTATTAGTGATTTGATATTCAAGCACATCCCTACAGTACATCATTCATTATCCACAGCACATACAAAAAGCAAACTAAAGTGTTAATTTTGACCTACCAAGCCCTGCATGGGTTGTGCCCTGGCTTCCTTACAGAGATTCACTTCTGTTATTCACTTTCCCGGCAGTTAAAATCAACTAGCAGATTTCAGTTAACACTCTGAACGCTGCCAGGCTGGTCACAGTGTTTTCAGGATGAGGGAGGAACTCACTTTCTCTGCTGGTCCAAAAAAGCCTAGGATTTGGGCGAGGGGTTGTTTTTTGTTTTTACTCTTTTGAGGCATGCAGCAAACCCAGTTTATTCAGCTATTTCCTGAGCACCTTGTCTGGAGGGAATGAGTCTCTCTTGTGAGTTGGGGGAACATTTTTTTTTTCCAGTTGATTTGTCAACTTCATTACATCACATAGCAATACAAAAGAATTACAGGAAGAACTGCTTTCTTCTAACACTGAACATCACCAGATTAAGGAAAGCCGTATTATCCCTAAAGCTACTCCTCCATCTCTTCCTTCCTGCCTGAGTAGGTATCTTCTGCCTACTACACTCTTTGCCCACAGACATATCCCCACATTTAATATTCCAGTGTTGTGATTTTAAAATAATTCTCCATGTGCCCAAAGATTACAAAGGATGATGAAGATAAAGAGCTAATGGGCAGGATTCTCTTTTACATGAAGACATCTCTCTATCACTCAGGCCAAGTAAAGGAGATTTAAAATAGGTGTAAATTACACTAACTCCCACTTTAAGACATGGTTACACTAAGGCCCCTTTATACAACTCTGGCAGTGTAAGTGTGCATCAGGCACAATAGATTTTCTTTGTGCTCTGTAAATTCCAAGTTCCCTGATTTATATCCAAGTTGCCTTTCTTGCAGCTAATTGGATGAAAACCTTCCAAAATACAGACAGTTGACACTGGGCCCAGTGAATCTGCTTTTCCAAGAGACTCACGTTCATATTTTATTCAGAGCTCCACAGTGCACTTCTATTAGAACTGCAGTGCACACAGTGCTTCCTGTCCCAGCAAAGACAAGTGTCTCCTTTTCTGCTAGACAGCTCTGGAAGGTCTCTCTTAAAAGAAAGTCTGCTAAGACAATTTGAGAAAATGTCTCCTGAAAAAAAAAGTGCTCTAAGCCAATGTCCTGCCCAGCACACACACAGAGCACAAAGGTTCACCACTCACGGTGAACATTTTTGAAGTATCATTTGATCACTGAAGTGAACTGATTGAATTTTGCACCAATGATTTATTTCATGTACCAGTCAGGGATGCTCAAGTTTATGGTAAATTTGAGTGAGAGTGGGCGAGTATGCGTCTAGTGCTGGGAGATTTTGTATTGATTTGTATGGGTGGCAAATGAGGGATGCTTGTTGTGGTAAGGAGCTGTCTGTGTTTGCGGTTATTGTGTGTTCTGGTTGTGTTACTGTGTCTAGGAGGTTGTGCTATCGAGTTGTGTTGGTGGGGAACAAAGGGTGGTTGTGTTGACTTGTGTTTGGGGAGGCTGTGCTTTGTGATTTTGTGTTGTGTAATTTATAAAGTCAAAATGGCTAAGAACTTAAAAGTCCATGTTCCCCACAGTTTGTACAGAGGGCTGTCCCCCTTGCTGGAGGCACAACCACCTCTTTTGTTACCCTGCACAGCTGTTATTCCCACCTTCTGATCAGCTGTCACATTCCACCTACCACAGAACCTTTGGACTCCAACACTCCATCTGGTTCTCGCAGACAGTATGAAGGAAGGTGGGCAAATGTGTGTGTAGGGCTGGGAGAGTTGTGTTGATTTGTGTGGGGGTTATTCTGTGCTGGGAGATTTGTGCTGATTCCTGCAGGTGGCAAATGACAGGTGGATGCTGTGGTGAGGCGCTGTGTGTGTTTGGGGATACTGTGTGTGCTGGTTGTGTTACTGTGTGGGTGGTTTTGAAGAACTGTGGCAGCTGGGCCAAGTAATCCACCATCTGTGCAGTCTCCCTCATATAACCAATGACACTGTTGCATGTAAATTAGCTGTAGAATAAGGGTGCAGCCTGACTGAGTTACTCGGACATTATAATGATGTAGGACTTTCGGCATGGCACATGAACATTACTTACTGTACACCACCTGGGTGTAACTAAAATGGCTGAGAATTTAAAAATTGTACAGCAACAGGTCACAAACCCTGTGATGATTCAACCTGGTGATATTCTGAATCAAAAGAGCTTTCAGCTATGCCTGTAGCTGTCTCCATCACTTCACACTGACTCAACAGACATTCTAGGCTTCAGAACGACAATCCTGAAATTTTATTATAGTGATTAACTGTGAACTGATATAGAGTTCATTAAACTTTTTGCAAGAAATAACACAGGCAAAATAGGAAATGCACCTATATGTGCAATATTACACCCTATGGAATAAAACACTGATCAGCTTAGGTTGCAAAGCAGGAGAATTCAAAATCTTTGTAATTTTATGTCACTACAGGTGCTATTCTTATTTGTATGAATATCCCACGATTTTTGGACTCAGTCTCTTTCAAAGCTAGTTGATTCAATAATACCTTGGAGCAGTAAAATCTGCAGCTAAGAATGGTTTCATCGATTATGCCATGCAGAAATGAACAAAAGGTGCCCTCAACCACAGAAGTCACTTAGAAATCTAACAGTAATTGAAGATCCAGAAGAAGTGTGACAAGATTGCAAATTTCTTTGGGAAAGGGCAGGCACATTCCCTAATTCTGGGGCAAGATACCTACCCTGTCATGTTCTTTGGTTGCTTTCCTCAGCCAACTAAAATCAAATCACCTTATCTAGACTGTCATTTATATCATTATTATTACAATAATTTTGTTGTGTTGCAGTAGAGTCAAGGGATTTAAATTGTAGGCCAGGACTACATTGTGCTAGGTACTAAACACACAAATGAAAGTCAGTCCCTGAGACCAAGGACAGATGGGACCATTATGATCATCTCATCTGATTACCTGCATAACACAGGCCAGAGAATTTCACCCAGTGATTTCTCTATCAAGTTTAATTTGTGGTTTAACTGGAGAACGTCTTTTAGAAAGACATCCAATCTTAACTGAAAGCCTTAACAAAGACCCTATCTCAGCCAAACAGATATAATTTTTGATGAATACAAGACACAGGATTGTATATTGGTGCAATCATAGCCCAGTCTGTTTCACTATCACCCAATGGCTTGACATGTATACTGATCAGGAGAAATGGCAAAACAGAAAACTGTGGAATCCCATAGAGCAGAGCCCAAGGGGTAACAGCCCAATGCCACTCTCTGGGACTTCTTTAAGAGGCAGAAATGGAATCATTCTGACACAGACTGGTCTACCCTGCAAGGGTCTGTAGTCAAATCAACAACATTTTGTAATCAAAGGTTTCTGATGGATGTAATAAAAATCAGCAAGGTCATTTGACCCTTGTCTCTTACTAGGAGGTGAAGAGTTACCAATAAAACCACCACAGATGTATCCACATGGAGGCTAAAATCTAGGTCAAGGACAGAGACAGGATCAAAGAAATCTGATTCTCAAATTGTCTTGGAACCACATTCAGAATCTTCTCCAAAAAGGGGAGGTCAGAAAAAGAATGGTACCTAGCAAGATCCTCACACGTCGAGGGACAGTTTACTGTACATGTGCATAACCCCCTCATTTGGCGAAAGTTGGCACCCTAACCTCCTTTAACAGGGCATTAACAATCTCTACTGACATTATGATTCATGAAAGAAAGTTACCAAGTTTTTTCCAGTCTCTTTGATCAGCAGTCATCTCACTGTTGCAAATCAGTTGAAACTCTGAAATTCTGCTAATGTTCCTGATGTAATATTCATATTTCTCAAGGTTTCTTTTTTGTTTAATATTCTATTTGCACTGGTGACATTGTGCCCGTATTTTATTATGTACAGTAGAGTACGTGCCTCAGATTACACTAAACATGTCGGCTGTCCCAGAGAAGCACAACATCTCTAGTTTATCCAGGATAATGTAGATGAATTCTCATCAAGAACTCATTCAGGGGAACATCTGCACTGAACTGCCTGAAATAATGGCGGATAACAGAAGCAGCCCAGGGAAGCATCATGGATGGAATTGGGAAATCTATGGCCACCCTTTAGACTTAAAGGCAATAAAAGGTATTAACTATTTAAAAAAAAAAAAAAAAAAAGGATGTGAAGCCACTGTTTTAATATGAGTTCTGAAAAAATGAATCTCTGTTAGCAAAGAAGAAATTCTTATGTCCTGGATTAGTTTATAAGCATTTCAGCTGACTCACCGGCTGTTAAGAATGGATTACTTTGTATTTTAAGTAAATAAGTGTTTCCTTAAGACAGTGTGAAAAGAAATCTCAGGAATACTTAATAAATATATGTGATAGATAAGATAAGACAGACAGATAGAGTAACTAAGCCTTCTCTAAATTAAGCGCTCCAATGATCTTGGATTTAAAATATATTTAGCATCTTAACCTGCTGGATATGTTGGGCCTGATTGGAAGTAGTCAGCTAAAAATTCCTTAAAGTAATCAACATAAAGTGCTACCATTTGGGAGAGACCAGTGGACTAACTAGATTGGGTTGAGCAGCAGGGTTACTGTAAATGAGTTGGTCCATGTGACCAAGGTGCCATTTATTCTCCCTCTACAGAGACTCCACACACTTGTTCCTTCAAATGTTGCTTGTCCCTTATTGGGGTAAGGGTTTATTCAGACATATAAACTCAAAAGAAAAACGCAAAGTCCTGAAATCTGTCCTGAGGCATGGCTCTTACCTCACAGCCTGGGTGTGACAAGGGGTTCCTTCACAATCCTCTTTCTAAATGAGTTCTTAGAGTGTGACCCGCCCTGGAGTTTGGCTTGCAGCTGTCCTGCTCTGAGCTGACTTCCCTGTACACTTCCCAGAATCAGCCCTCTCAAACAACTGCTTCCGCTTTCTTACAAGGAACCGGTTACTTGAGGTTCCCTACCTGTGCCAGGGGTCTCTGGTTAGCTCATTTAGCAAACCTGCTCCAGGCTTCAAGTCTCCTGCAAGCATCTCCTTCACTTCCTCTGCTCTCTCATCGTTACCCACAGTGCATGCTGTTTTACTACACATTAGTTGCCTGATCAATAAAACTAGCTGGAGTCAAAGTACTCTGATGGCAGACCACAATGAAAGGCCATTTGAAAAAAGTGTGGCCCCAAACAGTTTTAGAACAACCAGAAACTTTTTGGAGAGCCACTGGCAGAGAACATGGGTCAGGATACAGCCTGTTCTAACCACGGTGGAGTGCAGAGGACTTACAAAAGCCCTGGTGCAGCAAAGAACCAAGCAGATGCTTTGATGTCAATGGAACTACTTGTGTGCTTAAAGTTATGCACATGCTTAAGTATTTTGCTGGACCAGGACCTGAGGGAGGAGGCTTGGAGGGAAATAAAGGTGGTGGAGAAATGAGAAGCAGCAAACTAGATGTACGGTTTAGCTGATTAAAATGTGACCTTTACCGTATATAAAACACACAAACAGCACTGTATCCATCAGTGTTTGGGCTGCATCTACCACAGGCTGGTAACAGCGAGCTACTCTATTAGTGGTAAAGTCTTTTTCTGGTGGCTGCAATTATTTCGGATCTTCATGTTATTAATCACGGTTTAGAATCTGCCTGGGTGGCATTTCCCATCTTCTGTTCAGACTGACACTGGGGCTGCAGCCCTGCCCAGCTCTTTCAGTTCAAAAATGCATTTCAGAACTTCATTAAAAGAGCAGACCCACCACCTGAGACCAAGTTCAACCGTCACCTTTCTTCTTTCACATTTTCCATCTGTGCCACAGGTGTATTTAGTCGAACGCTTTCACTCTAATTATTATTACAACACAAGCTTATACTGTCCTCAACAGTCCCTGCTACATTTGCCACCCCGGTTAGTAGCGTTTTTTTTTATCCTGTCTTGATTCTGTACTTCTGAATGTGATTGAACAGAATCACTCAGGGAACAGTGGCATTTCTTTATGACTGTCTACAGGGTTACTTACACAAGGTAACGATTCTCCTATGTTCATTTTGTCAAGCTGTGATAAATTCCCTCGCTATTTTTATAGCTATGACACTGAAAGTAGTGGAGTAAGAGGGCCCTATTTATTTCAGGCAGACGTCTGGGATGCCTAACAGCACTATTCCCAATGAGGGCAGCACACCAAACTTACTATGCTTCGGTACAGGTAACATTTGCCAGTTTAATTCACTGAAGGACTTGTGATGAATTCTCACGTGTTGTGGCCCAACGTCTGGAACCCAAGCTTGTCCCCATTTTATCCAGATGAAGAAATGGGATATTGCAATGAAAATATCCCAGCTTATTACATTTATTATACCAGGAGTACCACAGAGCCCCAAACTACCACTCCTGCCCACTTGTACCAACATTTCACCTGTGTGAAGCCTGTGCACAATGCTAGTGTTCTGATTGGATAGCATTTTGTACCCCCCCCCCCCCCATACCGGCTGTGTGCAGGTGAAAATGACTGCACAGAGTGCTAGCTGAGGGAGAATCTGACCTCATGTCTTTTTATCTGTGGTACACGGCACCCAACATCCCTTTGGGCACTGTAAAATAACTAACCACAACATCATATCCCTGGTGTCTGTGTCCCAGTGAGCTGAGTGCCTTGGTGTATATACATAATTGGGGAGCACACAGAGCACACTGGTGCTGCAAGTGTTGGCTAAAATAAGACAGAACCAAGACATTTCATTTCTTGAGCTAAGTCTGTGATTAATGTGTTTGATTTCTTGCGTGCATGTGCCTTAACAAACAGGTCTGCAGCCACTAAAGCATAAAAAGAATCATAATGACAGGCAGTGGCACGTTTTATCTGTATTGATCAAAAAATAATTGGGGTTTCAAACAGAATGGGATATACAGCATGGAGAGAGGTACTGTACGGGAGAACTAATTTTTTTACTAGCAAACAGATTAATTGGGGTAGAAAACAGAAATAGGGGTACTGAGCTATGAAGGAAAGAGATACAGTTTCACAGATGAAAACAGAAAATGGCACAATACTGAAGTCCAGTAAGGGCCAGATTTTCAGGAGAGCCCAGCTCCTATTTAGGCTCCTAAAGAAGTGGTGCTCAGCACCCAGCAGCTCCCTTTGGAAACAATGGCTGCTTCTGAAACGGCCACTTCATTTCAGTACCTACATGAGAGCTGTTGGGTGTGAGCATTTTTTGAAATCTGGAGCTGAGAAAAAGACAGAGAGAGAGAGAGTGTATAAGTATATATATGCACAGTATATACACAAGGTGTGTTTTTTTATACACATACACGCATATGCACAAGGGATTTAAAAAATTCTTGTTAAAACTGTAATTTTTCTCTTCATCAAACTGAAATGGCATTTTCACCTCCCTGACTAAAATCCATCAAACACACAAACAAAACCACCCTACAGTTTGTCCCCTTTACCACATCAGCCAATTATAAAGAAGAACGTATTGCTTAGAGACTTCAGGGACTCTCGTTACTGAAAATAGAAGAATAAATGCATTCAACAATTAAACGCATCCCCACAATGACAAACCAAGATCTGCAATTTGAAGCGAAATTTAGACAATTAAAAAAAGCCAGTGTGTGACACAAGGAAGCAGCAGCATTTTAAGTCATCTGCAGTACTGAGGTGTAAATGAATTTGCATACAAGAAGTTTGTTGGGTGATATATAGAAACAGTAGCTTCTTGAACTGTGATTAGTTAAGAGCTCCATCTGCAGCATGGTTCTGTGGAGACGTAGGGAGACAAAAAGGAATGTAAAATACCTAGGCTATATGATATTATAAGGTAATTCCACTGGAAACCATGGCAACTTGAGATACTGTTTTATAGCTTCACACATTCGGTTTAGATTGCTACTGAACACTAATTCCTACAAGATGTTATTACCAACCTACCTTTACTTAGAGTTTTGAAGGCTGATATGAACTGACTTGATTCTGCAAAGGTGAAACAAAGGGGACTAGTATCTCTCATTAATTTTTATAGAGCTATCCTGGGGTATTAGCCAGAAGTCTCTTATTAATATTAATGGACAGGAGCTGTATGCCTAATTCTCTGTGTACTGAAGGGAAATTTACTGCAAAAGATTTATTCCTCTGCATTGTGTTCTAAACAAGACTCCAGTGGGCTGATTTTCAAAGATACTCAGTGCCTGCAGCTCCTTTTATTTTCAAGTGCTCAGCACCTCTGAGACTATGACTGCAGATGTCCAAGAACTCTGCGATAAAGCCGTAAGTCTGAGGGTCTTAGGAGGATAGAACTGCATCCTCCTTTAGTAAAAATGCACAGTGCACAGCAGGCCATTTTTAATGAATGACATTCTGCTCCCTCAGATTAGTACCTCTCTTCTGCACTTATTTAGGAGGGTGAAAGGAGAGTGACTGTCCCACTAAAAGACACACCACACATTTAAAATTTTCAATTTTAAAACAGAAACTTGCATTGCTAAAAATAACTCCATGTGGGATAAACTTTTCTTGATGCAGGGAGGGAGAAAAAGTGACATTGCCTCACTTCTGTAGATACGGAGCATTTCTCATTACATGTATTCATGGGCCAAGCTTAATGAATACAAATGCAGATGAGATTTCCTAACTCTGCTTTGCCTATACAACATAGTAGTTACTGGAAGGAGGTAACACTTTCCATCATTCCCTTCTGGGGATCTCAATTGCACAGGAGCAAAGCTGTGACCTCTGTAATTTTCACTATTTTTAATCTGAACAGATATACTATGAGAGCATTTTATTATGAGATGAAAGCAGAACCAGGCTGATGCATACACAAACAAGGCATGTGTGTAGGGCCTAAATATGCGTGTGGGATGAGGGAGGGTGGATTTTATTTTATTTTAACCGATTCATGAACTGAAAGAGCTTCACTCACTTGAGTAAGTGGCACTGTTACCGGAACGTGAAATGGCTGGGGGAGGGGGAAGCAGGTGGGCCAAATTTGTGCGGTGTTGCAACCCCATGTGCCAGGTTGCAACACTGCTCAGTCAGGTGAGGGAAGTTTCTCGCATCAGCAGATGAGCAGGCAGAGACAGTCTTCACACACAGCTGAAGTTCTCTTTGCCATTTCCAACGGAGCCAAGGGGAGAGGGTGCCACTGGTTAAAGAAACCACTTCCTTCTCCCAGTGAACAGGCTGGGATGGGAATTTACTGCCATGGCATGTATGAGAAGGAACATCACTGAAGTGTATTTTTCCCCTTCTCTCCATGTATCAGCTGTCTGTTGTTATTCAAAGTCGAAAGTAGGGGCCCAGAAGTATCTGTTTGCTTAGGGCCCAGTCATGGGTTAATCCAGCCCTAGGTGAAGGCTCAAATGCTCCCTTACCCTAAACACCTCTTTACACAGCTCCAGTGGAATAACTGTGTATGGGGGAGTGTTCTCAGACCAGCACAGAGCTGGAATGATGACCCTAGGTCAGTCTCCTCCCAGGCTTGGGGGTTGTCAGGAGAAAAAGGGAATGTCACCAGCTATTCTACACCGGACCAATGACCCATAGAGAGAGATTACAAGATTGGGCAATTCAGTGCAGCCTCAGGGGCCAGAGCCAGAATTAAGGGGCTGCAAAGGAAGCTACCAGCCTACCTTGTCCCTTCCTTACCTTTGCTGAGATCAACATAGGCAAAGAAAAAAGGAGACTCTAGTTGAAAGACTCTGAACATGTTTGATGTGGCTTAACAGGCAGATAAGGAGTAAGGAGACCTGGGTCTACATTTGACTCCCAGTGCTTTGCTGACTTCGACTCTCTGAGCCTCAATTTCCCCCCATCTATAACAGAGGTAACAGCACTTTCCTTCCTAATGTTGGGAAATGCTTTGAAATCATTGCAGGAAAGGTTCTAAAATAAAAGTCTATGCAAAAAATGCCTTGGCATTAGAGCAATGTTTAGGTCCAGAAGTGCAGAGGTAATGACAAATGCACAATGATAAGTTTGCTCCCCTTGTGCATAAACCTTTAAAAATGGTCTCCCTGTATACAGTTTTATATTATCTGTCAAATAATACAACTGGCTAACAGTGGAACACTGACAGTCTGCAGAAGTCATTACTGGTTCCAATGCTGGTTAAAATATCAGGCAAGAGCTTTTCTTGTGTCCTATTATTAAACAGTCAGCGCTGAGGGGCTCCCTTGTGGGAGAATCTAGAATGATAGTGTTTCCCTTCAATGCCAATTAGCCTTTGCTTTGGTTAGAAAACTCACGCTGAGCATTCAGGGAGAAGGCGCTAGCAGCACAAGAGGCTAAAACAAAAATCTGGAGGGCAGGCAGTTTGTTGCTTGACTGTATGTACCTAGAAGAGCATGTGTTAAATTTGAGTACAATACTTAGCCTTTTTGTTTGTTTTTCCTTTTCTGTGCTGCTGAGAGGATGGGACAATGGATGTTCCAGTCTTATTAATGGAAGGAAAAAGACCATCCCAGCTGCAGTGCTGTTGACCCAGGTCCCATTATCTCAATTTCCTCCATAACATCCTCCAAATCTGTTCACTTCTGTCAGGGAAAGTCAATTAAGAGCTGTTTCACATGGTCACACTTCAGTTTCAAAGCTATTCTCCTGAGAGAATCAGCCTCAGCAACCACTATCTCTACAGTAGCTCTCTGCAAAGTCAACAAGCCTAGGTTCAGCTGCTTGTTTCTGAAATTCAGCACAAGGGAAATAATCGGTGCTTCACAGAGCTTCCACACCTTTTCAATTCCCATTTTACTGGGGAAAAAAAAATCACGCTCACCGTGAGCAAACAAAATGCAAGCAAGTTTTCACACACTTGTCTTATTATTAGTCAAATCAGTGGCAAGCTGTGCACCCATTAAGGTAGTGAAAATACATAGCGATTTTTCATCTTAATTGTTGATGAGGGCTTACCTAGCTCTGAGCTCAACATCCCCCAAGAGCGGGACAGGAAGACGTACATCACACAATAGCTAACTCTCCGGGGCTCTATCTACTGATGACTGAGATGTACCGTATTTTATTACCTGCCATGAATGCAAGTACCTTTCTCAGACCTGAAGAAGAGCATGGTGTAGCCCAAAAGCTTGTCTGTTTCACCAACACAAGTGGGTCCAAGGAAACATATTACCTCACTCATGTTCTCTCTCTATCAGGATATGATACAATTAGCACACATGATGCATTAGAGGTTTTTAATAGTCCTTCAGTAGGTATGGACTTTAGGCACAGGAACCAGTATTACTTATTGTTTCTGTTTCAGTCCATCAGAGTGCTTCATCTTTGCCTCTGGCAAAAATTACTGTAAGCGAGAGAAGCCTGGCTAGCTCTGGTCTAGGATTTCATATTTGCAAAAGGTTTTTTCCTCCCCCATTACAGTGATTTATGGCTTCATCTGTTTAAGATGGTAAATTCGGGACTAAACTGATGCCTGAAAGCCCACAGAAATGAATCTCTCAGTATTACAGGTTGTCTGAGCTCTGAATGGCAAGTTCTGTGATGCGGGAAGGTTGGAACAATGTAGGAATTGGTTTCCCCTCACTATACGAGCAAAAATTAACTTCATGACACCGCACCTGTCAGGCACCTGTACTCAAGGTCAGGGAAGGTCTAATAACTGAGATGATCATCATCATTACAGTATAGGGATTCAAAGCTCCAGATGATGTGTGTTAGTTGTGAAGCCTGTGCAAATCATTCACACTGTGCATAATAGTCACGAAACTGCATGAAACCTGAACCTCAGCCCAAACTGTTTCTTACTTTCAGAGTGTACCATGGCTGATTTATGATTTCATGCTAAAACCATGTGAAATTTCTGGCTGTGCATGGTTTCAGTGCACAGCCTGGTGAAACAGCAGTTTTAATTGAGTTTTGCTTTGAGTTTGAGAGTTAATTCAAACTTAGAGCTCAAAGGGACATTTAGAAGGCATAAACCCATGTGGACCAAAACTAAGGAGAAGGATGTTCTTGGGATCCTGAGAATCAAAACTGCTCACATTTACACAGCTTTACAAAGGTGCCTAATTACTACGGCACATACACAGTGTAAAAAAAATTGATGCCTAATCCATCAGATGTGCTCTGGTTAACTTTACTTTATTTGGGTAGAGAAAGAAGAAAATGGTTTTTATTTTCATGCAAAATGTATGCTGTGACTAGTTATCAACAGCAAGTATCAAAGCTTGCACCTAAACCCCCAGTTTTGTCCCATCTGTCATAAAACAGTAAAGTAATTAGTAGCTAGTGCATTAGAGATTCACATCTTAGTTGATGAAATTGTGTACATCTAGTCAAAAATTACTATGGTCAGAAAGCAGCTGGGCTAAACACAAGTGGATATTAGGAAGAATGTTTCCAGTACAGCAGGCTAGGATTAAAAATACATGAGAGAGATGCATTTAAATGGCTTTGCAAATAGCAGACAACTATGGTGAAAGCTATGGTGGGAAAAGCATTGCATGGTGAGAGGTATCTAATGACTCTGAGGAAAGATATAACATGTAAATAATTAACAGTCATATAAAGATAACTGCAGAGAGGTGGAAGATGCATTGCAAAGGCTAAGTAACAGGAGAGCTGTGCAGAAATCTGCTAAAGAAGCCAGGATTCCCACTTGGAGCAGCTGTATGTTATTTTTTCTACTAAATCCTGTTTACCAAGAAGCTCCATACCTGAGGTGGTAAATATATTCTTTACCCTGACACTAATAACAGCAACAACTTGCTTTAATGAGGTGAGTGGCTGTCACCTTGGCTGAATATTCAGTTTCAGCAGATACTATCACTATGTACTGACTGCAGGTTCAAGGAGATGCATTGCAAGGGCTCAGAATATGAATCAGAATATGATTTTTATATATCTGTTTCAGGGAATGGGCTAATATAAGTGAAACTAGAACTGTTGGGATGGACAACTAAAATGATGAAGACAACACCGGTACCCAATCTAAGGTTGAAAGATAGAAGATACATTTTTAATAGTGTAGTAGTATTCTCATGCTATCAGTGCATTTAAACAGACTATAAAGTCTAATAGTGTTTTGATATAACTTATGTTCACAATAGCTATGCCAGGAACACAATAATAATTTATCAGATGGTCATTGTGTCCTCTAAACATGAATTCACACTCCCAAAACAAAGTGAGGCCTCATTCTGTATTCAGAAGTCATTCAGTGGGAGTTCCATGAACAGAATGGCTTTTGAATCGGGCTCATTGTTTATAGATGTGTATATGCTGTTTGATTTTCATCTCTTTATCATCTATCCCAGACAGATTATATGCCTTTGCAGACATGATGGACTAGAGTCTTCCATTTAGTCTCTACTGTATTTATCCATATTCAATCCCATGAGACAAGATTATTAGGATGAGCGAGAGTGAAACGCTGCAGACATTTTTACGTCAATTACTTACCGAGGGTCACAAAGAAACTTGGTCTTTTCTCCTTCCTCTCTCCAGATAAGCCATTCTCGAAAAGACGGATGAACAAACATTCGTGTCATGTCTCTACGCTTGATAAGAAACATGGAGAGGTTCTCCATCCTCTGCTGAAAGTCATCCCATTCCAGTGTGCCCTCAATGCTACCAGCATTAATGGCCTGAAAAATATGTTCATCTGTTAATGGATGCAGAGATGCCACTGCCACATTCAAAAGAGGCATAACCCGATCAAAGGAAGACTGTGTTGGGAACTTCATATTGCACTGCAATAGGTAAACCTCTGAGAGAGAGACTGGGACTACTTTATAGCTGGAGCTCTTTAGTACAAGGTAGCCCTTCTCTATGAGATCAAAAGTAAGCTTTAGGTATAGATAGGACCCTTGGCTCAAGGTCTTGAGGTGAGAACTGAGTTTGCCAAATGTAGTGTTGTCCATTTTGCCATTAAGGGAGATGTTGTTCTGGATCTCAGAGCTGCTGTGTATTCGATGAAGGATATATGCCTGGAGGTCCTGATCTATGGCTTCGTTCTCTTCCAGTCTATCCAAAAAAATCCTATGGAAGGGCAACAACTTAATTATTTCCTGGAAGAAAAGAAAATAAATTATTCATGTTGGAAGTGCTTATTATTAATAAAGATAAACATCTGTATTTCATCAGCACCTAGAGAGGTGTTGGGCAAATACCTAAGATGACATGCTCCATGCCCCACGGACCTTACAATCTAAAAAGCACTGTAGCCGGTTTCTTTGTGAAACTAGGTGGCTGAAATAAAACTAATGAAAGTTTTTCCTAACACACTTGTCAAGGAAAGGGGTTGGAGAATTCACAAAGAGCAGCGCCCTTTAAAATTATAGTCCCATCCCATCCAGCTATCGGATATGCCATCAGCACTCTACTGTGTCATGAAGAAGTCCAGGTTAGGGCATCACCTGTGGACAGCCAGAGCTGATGGGGTCCAGGACTCTAGGCCTCTCATTGAAACAGATAGCTTAGCACATCTCAAAGAGTGCTGAGTGCAGTAGTCTTCAGCATCATACCACAGCTGATTAAATAGAAGGTTATTAATAGATATCTCCTAGCTTCGTCCCATTTAAGAGCGAATACACGGCTAAACTCCCGTTCGTAATAGTACAGTCTCACAGACTTTGGGCCTGGTCTTGCAAACACTCTGATGGCGAGTAGTCCTCTCTCATGTGAATGGTCTACTGAAATTAATGGAACTACTTGCTGAGCAAGGATGATTGACATGAGTAAAGGGTGCAGGATCAGACTCTTGTTCTGTAACAGTATCCAGAGAAAGAGTCTGGAGGACATAAAGCAATCTGAATTCATTACAAAAAGACTTAAATGAGATAACTTCAAAAAGATCAATAATTAAATCTATATGACACTGGTTAAGATTTTCAATAAGAAAATCCACTATGACAAAAACCCAGTGTTTGTGTGTTTAATAAGAAACATGGTCTTAATATACCTGTATACTTGTCCTGACCGTCACTATCAACTTCAGCCAGGAGGGGAATTTTCCAATCATTTTGCTCAAGAATGATACTATGGTGTCCCCATAATCTGGCTTGTGAAATTCAGCTTCATTTAAACCATCAATTAATATGATGTAATCTTCATCTGGAATCTTCCTCTCTGAAATTACAAGAAAGACAAAAGGCTTCAGTCCATCGGCTAGCAGCATGGCTACAATGGGTACTCACCACATTGTTTTAAATGGAAGATAAAATCAGATATTGCTATAGACGAAGAGAGATAAAATAACTGTACATATCTCAGGTTGCATAAAATATGTATTTGATTTACAACAACTATACAATTGTGACAACACTTCATTAAAACGTTTAAGCTATTAAACAAGTTTCCTTCTCCCCAAACTCAAATATATTTGAGAAATGTGAATCAACATCTCTTAGCAAATTTCGACATGAACTTTATTACATGTACTTTCACTGGTGACATTAAACATCAACAGCACCTTGATGTAAACCTGTTGCAACATTTCCAGTTGCTACATATATGAATGCATAGAAGTATATGCCTCTAGCACCTTTAAGTAATCTAGGTTGGGATGTTGCACAGGCACACAGTAGACTTTTTAACCAAATAATGCTCAGGCTGGGCTAGATTTTCGAATGTGCATGCAAATACTAATAAACGTGTAAACCATGGTTCATGGGCAATACAGATCTTTGAGCACAAATCAGTTTGCATGCACAAGAGCTGGTCAGATGAACTTTTCAAAATTCTGCCCTATGTTCAGGAAAGATGGGTCCAGGACAAACCCCCGCCTCATGAACTTCAGAGAAGTTTGGATCTGAATTCTATGGCTCAGGCCATTAAGATGATTACGTTTGCTGACAGTTATACATGGACATTTTTAAATGTAGGACCCTGCGCAATTTTCATGCTGCTAACAACATAAATACTGAGGAAAAACAGTGGGGTTTTTATGCAATAAAGTTAACATTTCACGAGCAAATTTTGAAGGCTGAACTTTAAGTCTATCATTAATAGATGCCAATAAGAGGAACTAAGTCTCACTGATACCGCAGTCCATTAAATAAAAATAGGGGTGTCACAAATCTGTCCATGGCAGAACCCCCTTTTAGGAGTTTTTGGGGAGTACAAGTGTGTGGGTCAAATTGCCCCATCCCAGTCGGTGCTGCAGGGATGTGTCCCTCCACCCTCTGGCCGAGACCTCCTATCTGTTTCTTCCCCTCTTAGGGTGAAGCAAACCAAATTGTTCACAGTCATCAGACAAGGTTAAATCAAAGTATGAAGAAAAAGGAAGAAAGGAAAACCTATCTGCAGCTTTGGTCAGGGCGTTGGCCTCTCTTACCTCAGCCTCATTCCCTTCTTAGCTCAAGGGATCCATACCCTCCTCCTGCACTGGCAGAGGTTCTGTTGGTTGTCTGGGAGCTGGAAAGCACAACAGCCAGTTCCCTTCCCTGGGTTGCCCCTAGCTGAACAGAGTTTCCTCTTTTTAACTCCTCCTCCAGTCCTGGCCTGGTCTGAAGGGGAGAGTCCACTGCAGCCCAGAGCAGCTGCTTAATCTGCTTCCATGCTGGTGCAGCATCACAAGGGGATTTCTGTGTCAACTGGTTCTCTGTACCAGCCAAGGTGACTTACGGAATCAGAAGTTGGAGACTTAGGCCTTGTCTACACTTAAAATTTAGACTGACATAGCTATAGTGCTCAGGGTTGTGAACTCACAGCCCTGTGTCCCATAGCTAAGTCAAGGTAATCTCTGCTGTAGACACGGGTAGGTCGAGAGAAGAATGCTTCCATTGACCTAGCTACTGGCAGTCAGGGTGGTGGACTACCTACAGTGATGGAAAAACCCCTTCCGCCGCAGTACAAAGTGTCTATACTTCAGCACTACCATAGCACCCATAATGTAGACACGGCCTCATAGTTATCCTCTCCATTCCTGACCCATGAAGGACTATACCCCTCAGCGCTTTTTAGTGGGGATGTCACATCTATGAATTACACAATTTTTGTTTACACTCACTATCTAGGATGTTCACAGGGGTCAACACAACCTTCCTAGCACCAAAGACCTCCTTTAAGAGAAAGCCAACTGCTGGTGTTCCCTTTGGTGGCTGCTTAAGACAAGTTTCACTGTATAGTATTGTCTAGTAATATATTTAAAAAATTCTAGCCAGGACATATTTAGCGCACCACTGTACACATACAAAGATAGTTGCATTCTTTCTTCAAAAGCAGACCCTGGCAGCAGGACAAGACATTTTCAAGCCATTAGCATATCAGCTAACAAGGGCAGAATTTTAACTGCTCAGGTTACTTTTTGTACTATGTTGCATTAAAGACAACCAATTTTTGTGATCATCTTGCCGCAGCTGAAATCTGTAGACAAGAAACAGGCAGGCACAGAAGGTATAATGGAGGTGGGACACAAGGAGCAGGTGTATTTCCTGGCCCCCGTTTTCTAACTGGTTCAGAGCTACAAAAGGTTAATATCCTTGTCACATGACAGTATCCACTGACTCCAGCTATTACAGGAGCTATAAACAGAGTATGGGTCATGAACATGAATCAGTTCTGCGTGGAGACCACTTGAACGAGACGTCTCATGTATCGGTTTGGAAAATGGAAAGACACCTTAATTTTCTCTCCTCCCAAAGGGAATGGATCCTCTTGTACAACACAAAAGAACAGGAGCATTTAATTTCTAATATAGTTGAGATTTTCCTTGCATCAGCTCCGTATAAATTACCCTCTTTTCTCTTCGCAGTAAATTAAATCATATTTTATATTTAATGAGCAGTTTAAAAAATATTGCTCCTTTTAATTAGATTATTTGCTATTTTTAACACCTGATCACCCATCTGAAGATTGTGTTATGGCAGTTAAAACTAAACAGCCAAAGACCTGTTTATTTCAGAGGGAACTCCACAGATGCTCTGTCACGGCAGCTACAAGCGACTACAATGCTCCTGCTGTGTGTCCCCAGGGCAAAGAGCAGGGCCTTCTCAGCAAATGGTCCTCATGGGAAAGTCTGCAATAAAAGACCCATGGAACGGCCATGGCTGGCCCATGTCAGCTGACTCGGGCTCGTGGGGCTTGAGTTGAGAGGCTATAAAATTGCAGTGCAGACATTCGAGAAGGCTGATGACAGGGGAGGGTCCCAGAACTCAGGCTCCAGTCTGCAACTTTATAGCCCCACAGCTTGAGCCCAAGTCAGCTGACCCCAGCTTTGAGACTTGGTGTTGCAGGTTTTTTACTGCAATGTAGCCATACTTAAATTTGTTTCTTCTGGCAAGTCCATCAGAGCCTTTGTCTAGCCACCTTTAGGGTGTGGTGCAAGCTGCACCTCTCTGGAAGTCAGTGCTGCTTAGTGATTGTGGCTTTGGACTGAGAGTTAGGAGACCTGGTTCTATTCCTGTGGAGTGCTGTTGATTTATATTTGCAATACACGCATGATCCTCATCAGTACAGTGTTAGCCCTCCTTTGGGAAGCACTACAAATGGACCGTGCTATGAAAGTTAGGCACTATAGCTAGCGGGTTAACTTTTTCTTTTCCTCTTTAATCACTTAAGGAAATATTTAATTCAATTTAAAATAAACGGTACAGTGGTGAAAAGAGTTGCCCCTATGGTGTTTCAGGGAATAAAGAAATCAGTACAAATTATACTTTCAGAGTAGCTACATATTAAATCTCATCATCCTATTATTATCTCTGCAGCCCAAGCTTTTTCTGTTTCTCCATTTATTGTTAATATCTGTACAGAAAAGGTGTTTATTTTGCATTAAAATCATTACATATGTTTTTTCACTTAACTTTTAAGCAGGATTACAGGGCACAATAGGAAACAGTCCTTACGACTCTCTCACCTTGGAGCAAATACGATGGAAGCCTGATTTTTACATCCACATCTCATGTTTCTCATAAAGCTTATACGGGGGATGGGGAGGAGAAGGAAATAAAGTCATTGTTCCCCGACAAGTTGTTTATATTACTTGAAACTCAAATACATTTGAAAAATGTGAATCTCAGTTTGTCAGCAATATTCAGCTTTAATAACAATGAAATTACTGTTTAAAGCTTCAATAGCACCTTGTAAAGGATCTGTTGCTATATTTACAAATTCTTGTATATTACATATTTTCTTAAACCAATTTCCATATGATGTTCATTTTGTTACAAAACACTTGGTACAAATCAGTTTGCTAACAAACTTAATCAGCAACACGAAAGATTGGGGTCTTGATCCCTGGATCCAGCTGAGCTGTGCTTGGGGAAAAGCACAAGAGGGAAAACTTGGCTTCACATAAACTTTGACTTTCCCTGATCTTAGGTGCCAGATGGGGATCAGTTTGGCTGCCAGTATAATTTAAAGCATCCTCGGAACTGCTCTAAGTTATGTCATCTGGAATGGCCCCCCAGGTGTCTTCATAACAGCTGTAATTACTTCTCTTCCTGCCAGCCACATCTCCAACATACCCCTTATGCCAGGGGTGACTGCAAAGGGTGAAGAGAATGCTGACCTGATGCCACTCAGAGATTTCCCCAAGCCAGGGGAATCCACAGTTGGACAGTTGAGCCAGTTTTATAGTCCCTCTGTGCCTGTACTGAAGTCAGTATTTAGAATCTAGACACTCAGCTTCAAAGTAGCGACTTCATTTGAACAACAAAGCTCCTAAATATGACTGAACTGGTGTTTAGATCTCTTTGATCCATTGGGGTGAAACACACAATCGCGCTGAACAATTTCTGCAGCCAATATTACACAATGCAGTATTTGCATAAACATGGTTCTGAGAGAGACAGAGTTCTGAACTCTACCCACACTTGACTAGTGTCCATGGCTATGAAGGTCAAAGGTTTTACAGTTAGTCACTCTATTAAGAAAAACTAACTGCATCTTTCTTGTATACAAAAGAAAGAGGAGCAGGTACAGCTGACACTGCATGTGGCAAAATGGAAACGTCTTGAAGGGTTTTTGTTACATCTCTGGAGTCAGTAATTAGGATATGGCCTGTTACTCTGTTGCCCAAAGCGGCTTTACGTAAGTTATCTATGGACTTGTATATTGTCAGCATTTCTGTTTGGAGGCTGAGAATTCCCAAGAGCTGATTAAATAATGAATTTCTGAGGGGTAATTGACTGGAGAAAAAAGTTAGTGACCTAATGAATGCAAACATGCTATTCTAAGCACAGCTGTGCAAGGCAAATGTTGCCAGCATTCATTTTCAGATCTTTTAATCCAAATTTTGGATGTGAATGGAAACCAAATGTGCTCAAAGTCAAGAGCTCCCTAACTATAGCACCACCTCCATGGCCTTGGAGAAAACAACTGAAGGACTAGGTTAGAAGAGGAGTTACAACCATAACAAGAGTCTTTTGGTGTATTCTCAGCCTCCGTAAGTCCTGTGTTTTCTTCTACAACTCTTGAATTTTCCTAGTGCACTAGGGGTTCACATGTGGAATCCATGTGTTCTTTGGTTTGGAGGCCCACACCCAAAGAAAAGCTAAGTTAAAAATCCTCAGGCTGATAAGAGTTAAAAACAGTCTCAGTCACAGTACCTTTATGAAGATTTTCCAAGGGCTCTAGGACTCCCCTCCGGAAGGAGGCCATGGGATCCTGAACACAGGATCTCAAGCTGAGCATACTCTGTAGATGTGGTTCTCGCAGTAGCTGCTCCCTGTAGGCAACAAACTGTGGCGAGCGGCAGAGCAGTGCTGCCACATTGTGTACAAACTCTGGCACAAGACAGGTGTAGGCATTGTCGGCCTGGCAGTAATGATAAGCGACAACCTACCAAAGGGAAAACAACAAAAAATATCGACAATTACATTAAACTGAATTAAAGTTCAGCCATTCACAAAAGTAGACAGTGACAACTACTAATTGATCTGTCTGAAGAACGGCTTTGTGTACTGCATGATAGACTTGTGCTCCACTGTTTCAGATCTCCATGTCAGTAATAAGCTGTGATTGGTTTTTAAACTTAAATTTTATTTAGTGTTTTTAAAATATCATGCTAAGTCTGGTAACGGGTGTATGGAATACAGCAATATGTTAAAAAGAGCACTGCAAAACCTGCAAATTACAGATTCTCATGAACAAAGGGGTTGCCAGACTTACCCTACACTCCATACCCTCTCTCACAAAGGTCTTCCCGCACCGAACTAACTTAAGAAAAATCTCCCCTTCCCCACGGCACCCCTAAGTCCCAGCTCTTTGGTCGCACTGCTGCCACCTTCTCAAATGAACAGAAGTGCAGCCAGATCCGCCTTCCCCTTTCCATCTTTCCACTGGTTTCCATTCTTCCAGGAATGGATTAAAAACTCCTCCCTCCATGGACTGTGTGACGCCGTATGGAATTGTGAGACACTTTATATTATAAAACTGCAATGAATTGTGCCAGATATGCTGTGTAAGGTGTCAGTGAAAATGTTATGATTTGCCAAGTATGGTAATCTTGTTTATATCACCTTTGTATTGTGACCTAAAGATATGTATTGTATATCTGTATTTCATACTTGTGCTGTTTTTCTGGGTGACACCCCCGACAGATTGGCATCAGCACTGCCTAGCCTGTTCGATGGCCCATCAAGGGTCATCAGCTGTACAATGAACCCATTGAAAGGAGCCAGGGGATGTACCTTATGACTCAGCAAGGCATGTACAGGCAGGCTGGTGGACAGAGAACTCTAAGGCTTTTCCATGCCATGTGCTGTGAAGCTTGTGTTTGAGACACAGGAAGTACAAGCCACATGGCAAAAGGAATATAAAGGGCAGCCGAATCATCTCCATTTAACTTCAATCCTTCTTACCTCTGGAGCAACTCTTCTACAAACTGAAGCTCTGAACAAATGACTGAATGACCCATCCAAGCTTTCGATGTGTTTGAGAGGGAATTTCAAGCCAACAACTCCCCAATATGGCTAAGAACATGATATACGGACTTTGAAGTCTCTGTATGTATCTGACTGCTTTATCATTTAACATCTCTCTTCTTGTTCTTTTCTTTTATAATAAACCTTTAGTTTTAGATGCTAAAGGATTGTCTGGCAGTATGGTATTTTGGATGAGATCCAGACTGATACTGACTTGGTGAGGTGGCTGGCCCTTTGGGGTCAGAAGAACATTTTGCGTAAGTGAACAGAACTTCTCACTTTACTGGACCTACGTTCTAACTGGGAGGCTGAGACCTGGAATGGGGGCTGGGTGATTTCATTTTTCGGCTTCTTGGTAACCAGTGTGGGGGACCAGGAGCACAGTTCATGACTGGTTGGTGAGTGTAACTTAAGTGTTAGCCACCAGTGTGGGGAGAATCTGCTCTCTTTTTTGCAGCCTGCCCTGATCTTCACATTTTCACTGAGAGCTGCCCTAGGCACTCCAGGTCACAGTCTGTAGAGGATAACTCACTCTGTTTCCTCCACTGCTCTCTCTTTTTCCACCACACCTGGCCACTTGGAGGCAAGTGTCCTCTTCCTTCCAGTTTCGGCCAGCTTGGTCAGCCTTTCCATAGCACACTTCCCCATCCACTTTCCACCTCTCTTTAAATCTCATTTGACAATATCATTTTTCTATAGTTCTTCATTTTAACGCTATTTATTTTGTTCTGCAATGTATCTAGGGGTCCATTTTGTCTGAAAGACATGATATAGTCCCTTGAGGAGCCATACAGATGGATCCTATGAGTCCACACTCAACATTACTCATGGCTGCTTGTGTGGGGTGGCATGACTTGGGCTTTAATGTCTCTGAACTGCCATAATGAACCCTTGGTTGGCAACAACCTGTAGGACATCTAAAGATGTGCTCGTTCTGAGATGTTGTCAGGGGTGAACATTTATTTTCATCTGAACTAAGCAGATATGACTTTGTAAGGCATCATTTTTCTCATCCTAACTGCATTTTAAGCCTGGGCATCACAGAGTGCAAAGGCAGCTATACATATTAAAAAAGACTTTTCACTTTACTCCCATTTTTGTTTTTGATAAATGTCACCATCAAAGCTGAAGGCAGCACTGAGAGTTCTTTGCTGAAGTATTTGGTAAAGTTCAATTTAGCCAGTCTCAAATGCTTTCTATCCAGCACCTTTTACACATTGTGCTAAATCTCTGAATATAGATTATACTGAAAAAAACAATAAGCAGGCAATGGAAGTGAACTGAGAATAAAAGATTACATTTAAATGTATATTTCCATTACTTTCCTGAGGACTGAGCAAGTAATAACGACGTGATCTGTTGTAAGTGCAAGTCAAGTCATTCCATGTAAAGTATTAAAGAGTCAAGACATTACACTCTTTATATTAAACAGCAAACGTCAATGGTCACACTTGTATATTTTCTTTTTAAAGACAGCTTCAAAGTAATTTAAACTTGTTTTATGCATATTTTACCTCAAGTGATTCCACATGCTGGTGCATGGGATCATGAAATCAATCAGCCATGGTATGCCATCTGCACAGCTTCTGAGTACAGTAGAGTTAGTGCTCTTTAGCAATTTACAAGTTTCTGTTTTGAAACTTGAAAAAAACAGAAAACACTTCCAAGTGACTCAGTTCAAAATGTTGTGGGCCCTGAAGACAGAGATGTCTCTCTCTCTCTCAGCGGGTCAGAAGTACAGGTATGAACTCAGACCTTTGTTTCTACCTCTCATAGTGCTAAAACAATTCCTTGGCAACTTAGCTTGCGCATCCCTTGAAAAGAGATAAAATAATGCAGGGTAGTATATTTTGAGAAAGTTAATTTCCTAGAACCACCTGGATCCCCAAGTTGGTTGTATAACAAAGAAATATGATTATCACAATTTTTGTAGCAATTTTTTTACACATTTCAGGGCTTAAAAAAAAAACCCCGATACGTAGGAGCTAGAAAACTGACTCTAGCAGACAAATGCCAATAGGAAAGGTGCTACCACTCCTGAAGTGGGGTGAAGGAGCAATTAATTTCTCAGTCAGTGAGAAATGCTTTGTGCATCATCCTCCTGGCTACCAAGAGTGCATGGTTTGGGCCTCCTACTATGATACTGCCATTGAATCTTACCCGGACTAGTCACATTGCTCTTGGCTAGTAAGTGTCACAAAAATTAAGATCTTCCTCTGCTCATTTTTTCTATTCTTGCCTCTCCAATCTCTCTGCTTCCCTCCTTCTCCCTCTGCAACCACTCTCTCCATTGTGGCCCAACCTTCACCAGTCTCTTTTTCCATTCAGCCTCAAACAACCATCACCACTCACTCTTCTCTCTTTCATCACTCCATTCTGTTCCCTCTTCAGTTGCCCTTTTCTGGATGTGGGGCTCAGCAGGAACATTCAATCCTGATCAGTAGAGAAGACACACAGATCTGCATTTCTCCTGGTGAAGAATGGGTTATTCACGCTTTGTGTAGGTATGTTATTTGCGCTACACCTTCAAGGTCAAGCCACTGATTAGATCTGACCTGTGCAGCACAATACAATAATTAAATTTTACTTGACTTGAATTGAGTTTTGGTTCAGATTAGAAATGGTGGAGGGATTACAGGAGATTAGAAGGAGGAAGGAAGATTTCCTGGTATAGGTGGGCTTTAAGGAGGCATCTGAAGGAAAGAGAGGGTGGTTGGTTGACAAAAACGGGAAGATTTTTCCAAGAATATGGGGCAACCTCAGTAAAGGAATAAAGCTCAGAGAGGAAAGAGATGAATGCAGCAGTAAGGAGAGAAAGGTTTGGGAGGCAAATAAGGAGCAGGAAAAATGAGATCAGTGATGTACGTAAGGAAAGATTATGTAGCACCTGGGAAGTGAAGACAAGTGAAAAAGGAGGATAGGGAGTTAGGAGTGGCAGTAGATAATCGCCAGTAAGAGTAAAGGAGGAAAGAGCTAAACAGAATGAACCTCAAAGGCAAAGGAGTACGAAAGGGAGAAAGGAAGCGTTAGGAAATGTCATATTTGAAAGATATTTTAGTTAATAGGATGGGCCATTTTAAACAGTTCTCGGGCACTTCATGTGACATGTAACATCTTCCACTCAAGACAGCATTCCTTTGACATCATGCCTATAGACATGATGTGTCTGTTTAATTTTATAACATGTCATCATTGACATGAGGAGTCTGTTCTCTCTTATGTCTTCTTATACAGTCAAAGTGTCTCAATATTGAGGGCCTGATACCTCTGACACACTTAGAAAAATGCTCAAATCTTTACAGTGCATCCCTGCTTTTAGTACTAGGCTACAAACTTGTGTTTTAATCAAATTTTAGTATTTAACAGGATTTCTCTTTTTTTTCAACCATACAAAATGGTTTGGAAGTAAATACAGTGTAATCCGTTTACCTGCCAAAAGGCCATTCACCAAGTAATATTTTAGTTTTAATGAAATCAGCATCACTGTATTTTAGTATTTCGTGACTGTGCATATATGTAGGGATCCTGTTTATAGGGAAGGTTCTTTCATTATTTCTACACAGCTGAGGTGTTAGTACATGCCTGCTCAAACACATTAGAGTTACAAGGCATCAGGTCTCAGCAGCAGTGAATTTTGTTTCTTCTTCCACCTCTGCATCAGATGACAGTATTCTCATTCTTTTCAGGCGCCCCAGCAATCATAAATGATTCTTTCTTTAGCTAGGAGAGTGCGGCAAAGGACGTTTCAAGTCAGCAGTAATGCTGTGGGTCAAGTGTATTAATCCTATGGGGAAAGGAGCTACTGAACTACAGTTATGCATGGTGCCCCTTGGGGTGATGTGAAGGGCTAGCATGCAGGGGTGCAGAAGATGTATACATAAGATGGGTTGGCCTTTGCAAGGTGGTCATGACTGGTTTCATTTTCCTGAGCTAGCTGACCAACTTTCAAAAGTTACGGTAACATCAGCATAGGGCAGCGGTTTTCAACCTTTTTTTCATTTTCGAATGGCGGTGTGGTCTCCTTTGGAAATTCAAGCTGTGCTCTGCAGACCCCTACCATAAAAGTCTTACACAGAAAACTGAACAGAATTCAACTATAGATGTTGCATGTGCTCGGCCCTGCATTTGATGCAACGTGAGAAAGGGTGCCAAACTGCAGACATCTATAGTAATGACAATACTTCTGGGTTTTGACCTGTAGGTGGGGTATTCACTTACTTCTGATTGATTAGAAAAACGGAATGCCTTTTCTGGGATCTTAAACTTTATTTTCAGTCACATTTCACTAGCCGCTTATACACAGTCTGGGGGAGTCGCAGGGGTCCATGGACTACAGGTTGAAAACCACTGCCATAGGGCATGCAAATCCTATTGATACCTTTACATAGCATCATCTGGTGCTAGGAAAGCAACACTGCAAGTTCTCATTGAAATTTGGAAAACAGCTAAATATTAGTTTGATGGTTTGGTTTCTGGGTGATTGTTGGTGGAGGCCCCTCCTGGCCAGGGGAAGTTAGGTAGAAAAATGTTTTAATGGAGAAAGAAATACACACACAAAGCAAGGGGGAAAAAAGAAAAAAACTGTCCAAGACCAATAAATGGCGCAGACAAAGGATTATAAACCTGGACTCCAAACACAGACAGGATTTAGGGCTGGTTAGACGACAACTTGAAGGTGCTGGACAGATGTCTTCATGCTCTTAAAAGTAGATTTGATGAAGGGTCACTATTTCATCTAACTGTTAAAACTGGAACTTCATGAAGAAATTCATGCTAAACATAAGTCACATGAGTGTGCTTTTTATGGGATCTTAGATTAAAGACCCTTATTTTTATTTTTATAATGGACTCCAGGCCTTTCTGCCCTTCCTCGCTACTCTTTTCCCATGAGTTCACAGCCCCTATCTCCATGCTGTAACTACAGTGTGTCAGCTAGGCTCAAATACACAGTGCGGTACTGCATACCACATAGGTGATATTTCTAAAGCACATCAATGTGTTGTGCATTAATTGGTCCATGTAGATTCTATAGGTGTGCAATAAAAGTTCCCTGGTGCACATTAAACATTTGAAACGGTTTGAGACAGCACTATGTTAAAGCACACTAGAGAACAATTTGCGCGCAGCACGTTAGTGCAGTTTAGAAATCCCATCGCTGCAATGGCATAGCTGTACCATGTAGACAAGCCCTTAGATAGTACAGGGGGAGGTATTATACAATCTTCAGTAGACAGATTCAACGGGTACATGCCACTAGATTTTCACATATATTGGGCTAGCTCCTCAGCTGGTGTAACCTGCTGTCAGCTTCAACCAACTGAAGATCTGGCCCACTATATATAACCTCAGCACTGTGGACATGCTGGCAGACTGCTCATCTTCCGTCGGCAGAACCTTAAATAATTAGGAAATTTGCTTTGTTAAAAACCTATTTTCACAATAAATATATATTATAAAAATCCAAACCCACATAATTTACCATGGAAGGAGGAGCCTTCTCCCCTGTCAGAAGGCAGCACGGGGGTGTGGGTTCAGGTTCACTGAGGGCAGGATGGAGACTGAGGAGGAAGCGGACAGATGGAAGGAAGAACGTGATGAGAAATGGACAGGGGAGGTGGAAGACACATGGAAGACAAGATGCTGTGGAGGAGCACAGCGGGGAATAGGACTGGCCCAGAAGACAGGGTGGGGAAACGAGGATCAGAAAGGAACAAGACAACGAGAGGTGCAGGGGATAGTGATGGATAGAGGGGCAGCTCCGTTGTCCTCCCAGGGGCTTGGGACAAATAAGTGGAATCCTTCACCAGGTAGCCACTGGGGAGGCTCCCATTTTTGTTGTGCGTGCAAGGTTGAATTTTGAGCCCGAAACAAACATGTACATATTGGGAGTGGGTGGCATCCACCCAAAGGCTCAAAAATCAGAAAGCAGATGAAGACACACATGTCTCTTTAAAAGTTTATGCTTTTTCCAAGCCAGTCTCATGATTCTGAGCAGTCTGGTCCAGGGTTTTTGAATGCCTTTATTTGGCAATACAGCTTCCCTTGCTCTCTTTCTCTGCAATCCTCACCTGTCTCTTCTCCCCATATCTCAACACTTAAAAACTGCCGGAGGGTGGAGGAATGAGGCAGGCAATCTCCCCTGACAAGCAGTGCTCTGAGCTTCATTACTCAGCCAGGCCTTGGGGGTCCAACAAACTTCTCATGGTTCATCTCGGGAAAACCCCTCTGCAAAGAATTATGGGAAGTCCATTGGCCTGAGACTGCTAATGCCATTGGCTGTTATTCCCAGGCTGGGGAAGCTGGGGGAGGGGAGGTAGAAGAGAGGTAGGGATTGTTCTGATTTCCGTGTAGGTGAGCCATTTAATGATACATTTAAAAAAAACTGGGAAATTAATTCATAATAATCTTTGTTGGGAAAGTTGAGGTTGCTATACACATAACAAGCTTCACTAAACCACAAAAGCAAGGTAATGAATAGTTAACCCATTTAACCCTGTACTTCTCCAGCCGCAGGGAGATGTCTTACCATTTCCAAAATGACTAACACCACAGACCACACCCCCCAATCTTAACCACTGTGGAAGAGATGTCAGCCTTCCAGCACTCCCTTTACTCCAATATCACCTTCCAACCAGAAACATCCACAACTAATGACATGTGGAGGGTAAAAGAACGCAATGCGCCTTGTGAGGGTGTAACACTGATACACAGTGGCATTTTCAATATTTTTGTCCATGAACCTAATAGAGTGGTAATCTCACTGTTTCCTCTTGCAAAGGCTTAGATGGATTCAGTGAGCCTGTTTCAGAGAAAAATTCCAAAAAAGATCACAGCAATTCAGGGTTTTTAGAGCTAAACAAATAGCTTGATAGTTTGGTATTTCTAATACACTTTAAATTTGGTTTAAGATCTTTGTTCTCCTTAATTACTTCAGGGAATCACTGAAATCCCCAAAGAGGAGCAACCTTTCCCTCCATAGTAGTTATTCCTGTGCCAAAGTCTCAATTTTATGATTGAAGTACGGGACTGATGAATCAGAGACCTCAGTGGGAGTCTTGCCAGAGCTCAATGGGAACAGGATAATGCCCATTGTTTCAGATAATTTTTGCTTTTGATAACAGCTTTGTTTTTTGGGGGGAGTTAATTTCAGATAACTTCTGTGCAAGTGCTGAGGGGAAGGAAGTGCTTTCAGAACCCAGTAACTCATTTTCTTCTGTAGTTTTCCATGGGAAATAGTAGATCTGCTTGCTAGTTGTCTAAATTGGCTTATTTCTAAGGATTTTTCTTCTCCCTGATGACTACGGGACTATAAATCATGAAAGACTTCAAACTGCTCCCTCAGAGTACAGTGAAAAGCTGCTCCCTAATAGTATGGCAAAGAAACTTAAAATAAATGATAAGCTCACCTGGAGCTCTAATACTTTTTATTATTAATTTAATGCCACCAATGTGATCAAAATTGGTACAAAGTCAAAGATAAAGGCAGCTCCAGCCCCGAAGAGCTCACTGTCTGAAAACAGCCATAGAGAAGACAGGATACACTGGAAAATCCAGAGGAAGGAATCATAGGCCTTTTGCTTCTATTATAAAAGGGTGTCATAAGGAGATGGGAGAAAACTTGTTCTTCTTAGCCTCTAAGGACAGAACAAGAAGCAATGGGCTTAAACTGCAGCAAGGGAGGTTTAGGTTGGATATTATGAAAAACTTCCTAACTGTCAGGGTGGTTAAACATTGGAATAAGCTGTGTATGGAGGTTGTGGAATCTCCATCTCTGGAGATATTTAAGAGTAGGTTAGATAAATGTCTATCAGGGATGGTCTAGACAGTATTTGGTCCTGCCACGAGGGCAGGCGACTGGACTCGATGACCTCTCGAGGTCCCTTCCAGTCCTAGAGTCTATGAATCTATGAATCTGTTATAAACTCACAACCTATAAGCTCCAGGGGAGAAGTTAATTTGAAGGAGGGATTTGGACGAGTTGATGCTGATGTCATGTTTTCACCCCCGATTTCTGTAGCCTATGTCAACAATTACTCAGACCTTTACTCTTTTATTCATGGACTTCCATAATCGGCAGGTCATTTTTCTTCATAGTGTTGGTACACTGTATACTGACAATATCCTTGACACCACAAAAGAGCTTGAATATCAGTACTTAGGGCCATTGAATGTCTCATCTCTTTTCTGTATTTCTTTAAAAATTACTCAGGACAGTAACACGCACACAGGCTATCTTGATGGTGGTTGCCCTCCTACTCCAAATAAGCAGCTCCTACTAACTTCAATCTAATATTAGAGCTTGTTTTTTGATAAGGTCTGCAGATTATCATACCGCTGATGTCAGTTACGTTCTCCGTGACCAGCTGTGGAAGTTCTTGTAATGTACTAAAAAGAAGATTTTTCTGAATTAGGGCCTAATGAAAGAAAGAAATTAAATCTCTGACATGTCACGAGAATTGTTTCATTTTCCATGAAGTATCAGCTGTTGTTTTTTTTTAATGGATGCTGCCAAAGACGTAAAGGTCAACTAATCAACCTAAGCACTGGTCACCTCGAGAGGACACAGTATGCTTTGGAATCCAGTGACCGTTAGTTTGAGAATCAGTCCACGTTTACAACAGTCAAGGTAAGATTTACTGTCAGATTAACAACTGAACAAACTAACAGATGCAAAGCTGCTGCAATAGGAGCTCGTGTATGTCTCTTGCCTTTTAGTTAGTCTGATGGCAAATAACCAAAAAAAAAAAGGAAAAGCTGATGTGCTAAATTTTCAGCGGCAGATGGATTGGGTGTTAAAAGTCCTTCCAAATGGTGCCATAGCCAAGATACTGCAGGTCAGATTTTTTTGGCCTAAAAACCATGACTTGTTTCTCTTTTCTCCCTAGTTGATCCGAAATGCCAAAAGAAAAGCCACATTCTTTGGATGTGAAGTGGGATGTGCCACACTGGTTGAAACAAAGGGCCTGTCTACACTGGCACTTTCCAGCATTGCAACTTTCTAGCTCAGGGGTGTGAACACCCCCTCCCCCCGAGCGCAGCAAGTTTCAGCTCTGCAAAGCACCAGTGCAGACAGTGCACCAGTGCCAGGAGTTGCGCCCCTCGTGGAGGCGGGTTTTTTAGAGAGCTGGGAGAGTGCTCTGCCATAGCAGCGCTTTAACGTTGCCAGCGTAGACTAGCCTAAGTCACACACTTTGGCTTTGTAAAGTTATATTCTTTTTAAGGAAGGAAGCAGATTGGAGCTAAAAATACATCCATTTGTCAGTTACATATCCAGCAGGATTATTTGAGAATTCAGTGAAAAAAACCTTTCAAAAAATGAGCTATTTTAGGAGAGAGAACACTCTCTGACTGGCCGTTCTGACGGTGTGCGGCTTGTGCAATGTACAAGGAACTTAATGACTAATGTGTGCCGAACAATGCAGAGCTGGCAGTTGCAATCCTTTCCAAGCGCCATATGTGGAAGAGGAGAACACTTGTGAAAGTTCTAATATTTATTTATACAGACATTCACCACACACTCTTTGCCTTGCCATCTGGGTGCTATGTAAAACAAACAGTGGGCAAGATTATACCTGGTTCAAACACCAAGCAAAGTAAGTGAAGGCAATCATTTAGCACAGAGGTGGGCAAACTACGGACCACGGGACCGTCCCGTCCGGCCCCTGAGCTCCTACCCCAAGGAGGCTAGCCCCTGGCCCCTCCCCCGCTATTCCCCCTCTCCTTCAGTCTCAATGAGCTCCTGGGGCAGCGCAGCTGCAGAGCTGGGGCCTGACCCAGTGCTCTGTGTTGTGCGGTGTGTGGCTGGTTGCAGCCAGGCAATGCCACTGCCTGTCCTGGTCCAGCCTCGCTGCCACCCACCGGTGCTCCAGGCAGCACCGTCAGGGAGCATGGAGTGGGACGCGGGGCGTGTGTGTTGGATAGAGGGCAGGGGAGTTCAGGTGGTGGTTGGGGGCAGGGATGTGGATAGGGGCCGGGGTGGTCAGAGGGTGGGGAACAGGGGGGTTGAATGGGGGCAGGGGTCCCAGGGGGGCAGTCAGGAAGGAGAGGAAGGGTTTGGATGGGGCAGCGGGCGGAAGTTAGGGGCGGGGTGTCCGGGGGCGGTCAGGGGCAGGGGTCCCAAGGGGGGCCATCAAGAGGCAAGAAGCAGGGGAGGGGGGGCCTGGGCCATGCCTGGCTGTTTGGGGAGGCACACTCATCCCTAACCGGCCCTCCGTACAATTTCAGAAACCCGATGTGGCCCTCAGGCCAAAAAGTTTGCCCGCCCCTGATTTAGCACTAAGAGTTTGCTGGACATTTTCCTCCCCAGTGCAGGAGCAGGGAATAGGAAAGCACAAACTGCATGTACCCTTTAAAAACGTGTAGCAGCAGCAAAGCTCTCCAGAGTTCTTAGCAGTATCTTGCCACTTTCACACCATCAGCAAAGCAGGACTGTATCTTACAGGTACCATATAACCCAGGATGTAAATGTCAACCTATGGTAACAGGTTCCAGTTAACAGAGCAACTGATGTGCAAATCACTTATTAAAGAGTTCTGATCCGTTTATGTGGACGTAACCCAAAAAGGCGCAAATATCCCACAAAGCAGAACAATTCACATTCTACATCTTCATCCAAGAGGTCATGCAACCCAAGCAATTATCTCTTTCAAAAGCAAGTACTGGACACTCACTCAGCAATTTCATCTGGAATTCACTCCATTTGTCAAGAAAGAGGAATAATTACTATGGTAACCCTGTTGTATTATGACATGCTTTACAGCCTTCAGTCTGCTGTCTGGTGGCTATGAAAGATTAACTCTCAGAGGACGAGGTGAAGTCTTGATGTTTCGGGAATTTCATTGTAAAGAGAAATAGATTTTCTGGGGTTATAAAACTGCTCTGGAAGGTCTTCCCCACACCCTTGCTCATAAGCATTTGCATACTCACTGTCTTCTGTCAATATCCACATTGTGTGACGTATACTAAGACAATTTCAGTAATTAAACAGGACACGTTCCCAGAAAAGGTCATCATGGAACTCTTTCAATACCTGCGCGGCGAGTCTCCGCATGGCCTCTTCTTGGCGTCTGCGCATTTCAGGCGTTCCAGGGCAGCTTCCACTCGTGATTGACGAGTGAGCAGAAGGTGGCTGAGTTAGGGGTAGCTCTCTATTTGTGTCTATGTCTGTGCCTAACAAAGAGGGTAACAGATTACTACAGGCCAACCATGATGGAGACTATTACAAAGTACACAATAAGGTATCTTAACAATCCATTCAAGCGGTTAATATATTTTCCGTAAGCAGTCTAAAACTCTGAGCAGTATAAGGGTGCACCTAGGGGACACTCTCCTGAACAAATTTCTGCCAGAACTAACAGTGGAAGGACAGCAGAGATAAAGAATTAACCTCATCTTACTCATTTTCTTCATGTTAATGTTAGTCATTAAATACATACAGTATTTAGTGAATTTAATACTCCTGGACAATGTGGCCCCTCTCGTTAGAGTCAGGTATATTGTTGGGCAATGCTCTACTACTTCTGCCCATAGGCCCCTCATCTAAATGCTTCTTTTAATTTAGTCCCTAGCCCTTCTTGAGCACACATATAAATGGGGACCATTTAACCCGGTAACTAACATCCCAATTCACAACCAAGTAAAGTAACCAGAAAGCGAGAAGTACCAGATGATACCCAGAGGTGCATTAGCATGTTGGGATGGATGGAATCATCTCTAACGTGTAGAGTGGGTAGAGTGATGCAGCACAAATTAGAAGCCCTCTGTAAACGTCAGGATAAATGGCATGTTTTTATTGTGAACTCTTTCAAATTACATTATTTTGCAACTGGAAGTTATTGATTTCACAATTTTTTAATTAAAATTTTTTTACTTAACAATCCGTAACCATTGATTTCAATGTTTTAAGAGTATTCTAATACCAACAGTCTCTTCAAACATAGATCCTACTAGCACAGAATTTTCCTGAATGCTATAATGTACCCTTGACTTTGGCCTGAAATCACAGTTTAAACTATGATCCATTTATCTGCTGGTAGAAACAATAAGGGTAGTGTCCACTGTCTAAATACTTAATGCGTATGTTTAATTAACAAATTCATTTTTTGCACATGTGAACACAGCAGCACCTCTATCTGCCTGAGTTATGAAGAAACTGTAGTGGGATTTTGTTTATTTACAGCTCACTAACACCAGTAATATATTTCTTATAGGACTTTTGGGTCACCTGATCAATACATAAGTTATTAAACATATTAACAGGATTTATTTTTTGAATGTGTGTAAATGAAGATAGATACATCTGCTGGGAGAGCAATACAGCAGTGCACAGACAATCCAGGAAGTTTTTGGAGAGTGTTGGGGACAACTTCCTGTGCAAGTGCTGGAGGAACCAACTAGTGGACGTACTCCTCTTAACCTGCTGCTCAGAAACAGGGAGGAATTGGCAGGGGAAGTAGAAGTGGGTGGCAACCTGGGCAGGAGTGACCATGAGACGGCCGAGTTCAGGATCCTGACAGAAGAAAGAAAGGAGAGCAGCAGAATACAGACTCTGGACTTCAGAAAAGCAGACTTGGACTCCCTCAGGGAAACGATGGAGGCCTATTATGAGGGGGAAATGAAGTCAGGAAAGCCCGGGTCGTATTTTAAGAAGCCTTATGAGGGCTCAGAACAAACATCTGATGTACAGAAAGAATAGCAAATATGGCAGGCGATCAGCTTGGCTTAACAGAGAACCTTCATAGCTTAACACAAAACTAAGCTTAAATTTATCAAGAAGTGAACTTGGAAGATGATTTAGGGAGGAGCTACAAAAATATTGCATGAGCATGCAGGGGGTGTAATCAGGAAGGCCAAAGCACAATTGGTTTTGCAGCTAGCAAGGGATGTGAAGGTAACGAGAAGGGTTTCTACAGGTATGTTAGCAACAAGAAGGTGGGTCAGGGAAAGTGTGGGACCCTTACTGAATGGGGGCGGCAATAGTAGGACAGATGATGTGGAAAAAGCTGAAGTACTGTCAATGGTTGTTTTTGCTCAGTCTTCCCAAATAAGGGCAGCTCCCAGACGCTGCACATGACAGGAGAAGTATGGGAGGCGTGAGCAGCTCATGGTGAAGAACGATGTTAGAAAAGCTGACATGCACAAGTCCATGGGCTGGATGCAAATGCATCCGAGGGTGCTGAGGGAGTGGGTGATGTGATTGCAGAGCATTGGCTGTTCCCTGAAAACTCGTGGTGATCCGGGGCGGTCCTGCACGATGAGGAATAGAACATAGTGCTCATCTTTAAAAAAGGGGGGAAGGAGAATCTGGGGAACTAAAAGACACAGTCAGCTCTCACCTCTGACTCCCAAGAAGAATCAATGGAACAGGCCCCCAAGGAATCCATTTTGAGAAGCGAAACTTGAAGAGAGGAGAGGTGATCAGGACAGTCACCATGATTCACAAGGAAGTCATGGCCTGACCATCACCTGATTGCCATTCTAATGCTTCTGGCTTGTGGATATGGGACGGTGATGTGATATTCATCCTTGACTTCAGACAAAGCTTCTGATAGTGTGTGTCTCCACAGTATTTCTTGCCAGCAAGTTGAAGAAGTATGGATTGGATGTATGGACACATAATGTAGAGAGAAGCGCATAGATCGTCAGGCCAAACGGGTAGTGATGCAATGGTCGATGTTTGTTGGCAGCCGGGTATCAAGTGGAGTGCCCAAGGGTTCGGCCTCCCGGGGGCCGGGGCGGGGGGCGCGTTTTGTTCAATTCACTTTATTAATGATCTGATGATGGGATGGATTGCAACTTCCAGCAAGCTTTGCAGATGACACAATCTGGAGGGTAGGGATAGGGTCCAGAGTGACCTCAACAAACTGGACGATTTGAGCCAAAAGAAATCTGATGAGGTTCAACAAGGACAAGTGCAGAGTCCTGCACTTAGAATGGAAGAATCCCATTAACTGCTACAGGCTGGGGACCAACTGGCTAAGCGGCAGTTCTGCAGAAAAGGACCTGGAGATTACAGTGGACGAGAAGATGGATATGACTCAACAGTGTGCCCTTGTTGCCAAGAAGGCTCATGGCATATAGTTGAGGTTAGTCCTGCTTTGAGCAGGGGGTTGGACTAGATGACCTCCTGAGGTCTCTTCCAACCCTAATCTTGTATGATTCTTTATATGCCTTTTTTCAGAATAAATGTCTTATTTCTTATTCTGAGGAGCTTAGAGCTCCATATTAAGCAAACAACCCCAGCCATAATTTTTGATTCACTTATTTCCCAGAATAGAGCTGAGGATCTCTCCGATTTACTGCTACTTCAAGGAAGCGCTGGAGTAAGAACTGAAAGCCTGTGTGTGTTTGGTTTGCACAAGGATCTCTTTTCTGTGCTTTGCATGTGAGAACTGTACAACATTTTCCTATTCAAAGCCTCCAGGTCTCTACTGTGTGTGGGTTTTTAGTTTGAAAACACTTAAACTGTAGCTTCTTTAATCTCCCTCACAATCTCTCTAAATAGACTGAGAGAAACATCCAGCAGGTGCGTTGCAGGCTTTTAGTTAAAATACATAAACAAACCCTGCCTTTCATTACATGTCCATTTAGCTCTGGAAGGTGACATTCAATATTTCAGAAAACCAACATTTGGTGTTGTTTCAGATGCTTATATATGGCTGAGAATATTTCACTCTAGCAAACAGCATCTGGCCAACAAGCGGTTTAGCTATAGTTTCAGTAGGATAGAGTATCTCTTCATTCCTGTTCTACCCTTCTAAGTGTCGTGTGCGTGATATTAAGCTATTGTTGCCTTTCATCTGCAAGGTGGCTACATTTCAGTGGAGGCTGAAGTGATTTACGTTGGTGTGCAGGAGGAAAAGCAGTTGCCAAGCTCAAGATGCACTGTGGGACCCACCCCAAGCTCCTATACCAGAATAGATGGGGATAGATCAATCGTACAGGAAGGAATAGGTAACGTGTCCAGCATAAAGTGTGTTGCGGTAACGAGTTAGGGGAATAACAGATGGAGGGTTCCCATTAAGCAGGCCAATGATGTGCCCAAGCCAGGGGGCAATAGAAGAAAAGACTGCCTGATTCCTCAGGGGGCCTCAGTTGGCATAAACCAGTTCATGCTTGTAGTGGGGTGGTCACCCCGCTCCAGCCCAGAGAGCTGAAAAGCAGCCCCGGGGAGGGCTGGGGTCACACCCCAGTCAGGGCCCAGCTGGCCCATATAAGAAGGCAGTGGGCCAGGAGCAGGGCACACTCTCCCTCTAGCTCTTGAGGGAGAAGGGCCTGGCTGCCTGGGAGCTGACAAAGGTACCTAGCGTGGAGCATGGCTGGGGGAAGGTCAGAGGAGCTGGGGAGCTCCGGCCTGGAAATCCCCCAGGCTGCAGGCCTTGTTAAAGGCCAAGAAGGGTACTGGGGCTGCAGAGGGCAGCAACAGGGTAGGCAAAGGCAGCAGGTACAAAACCCCCTTGCCGGTGATGAGTGGCACTCACACTGCAGTCTGCCCCAGGGAACAGGGGCTAGGTGATGAATGGCAGTGGCCATAGACTGAGGCGAGGCAGGGACAGAGGGTGGGGGTTCCCCGGGGAGGGAAGACCCAGATTTGTGGGGGTACTGCCAGGGGGCAGCACCGCAGCCTGAAAGGGGCACCAGGGTCCAGGAGGGACTTGGGCCCAGCGGCAAGCAGGACACCGGCCTGCAGAGGGCGCTCAGGAGCTGGAAACACTAATTCTCTGGACGACCAGTAGGAGGTGCCGCAGGGGTGAGTCCTCACCCCATGACATTGCTCCACATTGTCCAGGTCTGGCCCATGAACAGTAAATCATGCCAGGGGGCCCCATTATGGCAGGTTTGGCAACAGTCTCTGAACTGGTCTATTGAGTGGTGGGAAGAAGTGGTAATGGGATCCTTGTGGGTGAAAGGTGCTCAACACATAAGCGTATGAGATTCACGCATTTCAGAGCTCTCTCTGTATAGCAGTACTTACGTTTTGGGGAGGCATGTGGGCTATCAGAGGCAATCTGTCTCATTCGTGTGCCATGGCAGCTGAGAGCAACCAGTCTGGAGATAATGGCAGTTTTACCAAACCCAATGTTCCCAACAATCACCACACCTCTGTTCACACTGGCATTGGCACTCTGCAATTGTGCGTCTATCTCATGGAACACCCAGTCTCGTCCGACAAACACAGACTCTGTGGTGATGCTTGGTACCTCAAAGAGCAGTGGTTTCAGGGAGATGTCCGGAGGTCTATAAGGTGCAAAGCGTACTGTAAAGAAGAAACACAGGGAAGGAACATACCGTTTAGGGTTAGATGGCAATACAGCTGTGGTTATGACACCACTTATAATGAATTAGAAGGCTAGAGTGCTCACACAGAAAAAAGAGAGTTTACTTGACCATTGGGCTTGCATTTATATTTCAGAGACTTATTACAAATAAAGGCCGTGTGAACAAGAGCAAAAAGGTGTGTTTTTCAATTGTTAGCTGAGCTCCACTGAACTCCACTGAAACCCCCCTTAACCCTCATGTAGACCTAGCCAGATAACCTGAGCTTGTCCTCTTGTACAGTGCAACCAAAACAAAACCACCTTAAAGCTGTTAAACTGTCTTCACACGGATAGCAAAAGGGGTTTTTAACGGAGCTAAACTAAATTGTTTGAGCCATTTCAAATGGCCAAACCAAACCATGAGGGAAAAGTCTGCTGAAATCTATCTTTTCATGCAGAAAATGTTAATTCAACGAACTGCATTTTCCCTTGTGAAAATGTTTTGATCAGCTTTAGTATAAAGGTGTTATCAGCAGGCATTTGGAATGGCTGCAATACTTCTTAATGGTGAAGTCAAAAGTGAGTGAAGAGGTTCGTTGCTAGTGTATGCCAAAAAAGCCATTCTACCACAGCATTCTTCCTGTATTTTGCATGTGGCTCATCTTACAACAGAAGAACTATTTTGATAACATTTAGCATTTTTAACCATTTTTCTATACAGCTAGGCAATCTTTACAACAATTTTTGGAGGAGAAAATTATAACCAAGAAACCACAAAATAATGTTTTTATATCTCAGAAAGTTGCTATTTTTATATCAAATAATTCATGAAGTACGAGGCATAAATCCTAATGTTTTACATTAACAGAAAAGAGTAAATATCAGCTCTTGCTTGCTCTCTCTTAATAGTAACCTTCTACACCCTTCTATTAATCAACAGATCAGTACATCTGACTGTCACACGTGCCCAGTATTTGGGAAATTAATCTGCTCTAACATTGCCAAGGTAGCTGCTAAGACTTTATTTGAGGACAAGTTTGATGAAGTTGGACACATTTTTTGCTATTTTGGAGATGGAAGTGAAAGTCTTATGGAATATTGGAGCATGTCACTGGCACTGTTGGATGCAGTATCAAGTGACAAGGAATGACGGAGACATTTCCCTTAACTCAGTGGGTCTCAAACTTGTTTACTGGCAACCTCTTTCAGATCACAAGCCTCTGAGTGGGACCCCCTAATAAATTAAACACACTGTTTAATATATTTAATATCATTATATATGCTGGAGGCAAGTGGGGTTTGGGGTGGCGGTTGACAGCTCATGACCCCCCATGTAATGACAACATGGCCCCCTGAGGGGTCCCAACCCCCAGTTTGAGAATCCCTGCCTTAACTTCTGATTTAAGTAGACAAGGTGGGTTGTGATGTGACCACCTCTGTCATGAAACCTAGTACGCGTTTGTGTTAATTTCCTAGTTTTTCTCCAGGGTTGGTGTTCCTCAGTATAGGTCCCCATGTTTAGGGAGAAGAGACAGGGAGAAGTGGAAGTGCATGTGCCTGGCAATCAGAGGGAGAAACAGTGCTGCTGAAGCCACTCCTGACTGTGTCAACTTTTCTGAAGACAATGAGAGGCTGTAAATTCATTACGTTTTTTAGGTCTATAACATTTCTTCTCCATTTAAAGGTTACTGAAAGTAAGTAGTCAAACAGCAAACCACCATATTTTGCATTAACCACAAAACCTGTCAGCTGGAGATAACCTCCAAGAAGGACTCTGTGTTGTCTCTCATTTCCTGAAACACACAGCAGCCTCTCAGGGGCTTCTGAAAATGGAGACAGCAAGGAGCAGCAGCAGTCTGGCAGCAGGTCTGTTTACTGTGTTCTTCTTTCCTATGGGTCCCCTGTCCCTGCCTGTGCGAAACCTACCTCTTCACCTTCAAACCGGCCAATACGTAACATCAGCAAAGCAAAACAAGTGACAAATTGATATTTCATCCAATACCGGTTATCTGATGATTCATACTATGATTTAGATTGTCGTAGTTTTTCAAGTACAAGACCAGTTTTAAAGATACCTTCTTACTGTGAAAACTACCTCAAACCTGACATCCCCCTATCCAGGTCATCTGCAACAGTGTTTTCACCCTAGCGCTTCACAGTCACGGTTCAGAATGCTCCCAGCTGTGCTACAGGATAAATTGCTAGCCCCTAGCTAGAGCGGTCATTACAGAAGAACTTTCTCATTTTTTAAAAAACCAACTACCCCTCCTCCATTCAGACAGATGCCAAGGAATGTTTGCTCATTCATTTATTTCTGAGCATTTAAATGTTTGCTTGTCGGCAATATTTCATAAAGGCTTATGGGGGAAGGAGCAGCATGAACCATTATCTGCAGATTTACTGTGTAACTCCCTTGCTGCAGTCCAATGTTACAGCAGGATTCTGAAAGCCGATTTTTTCACAAAGGGAATCATTTATCACAGGTTGCTTTTAAATGCACAAGATGCTCAATTCTGCTCTCCAGGGGAAAAAATTAAAGCACTTTAGCCCAGACAAAGGGCCAAGGGTGCTTTTCCTCATTCTAAAGGGCTAACATCAAAATCATTAGGCTTTACAATTAATTTGCCTTGACAGTTTTCCCATTTACTAACTATTACCTTAATGATCTCAGAGAGATCCTCCTTTCAGCCAAGCCCTGCTGCCCTTGAAAATACACGATCTATGCTGCAAATCTTGCTGCTGTATTGGAAAGCCTGGAATGCACCTTAACTGATGCAAAGGATCTGATGCAGCTTGAAGACCGCCTCTCCAAGGGGCTCTTTCTGCACTTCTGTGGAGAGCATTCTTGGCCAAGGGTGGAGAGATGGCAGCCAGTCCTTAAACACCAAGAATCTGCTGGCCATTGTTTTTGTTTTATTGCTTCACATCAGTGCAAGCAATGAATACAGAAATGTGCATATCCACAATACAGTGCAAGCAATTAATACAGAAATGTCACTATCCACAATACAGTGTAAATACACGGCTTTAATAAATGGATACAATAAAACATAAAATGCTATACCTCATGTATTATGTCGTTTCTATTAATAGAAAAGCATAGAGATATTATTTTTTCCATTCTTGGCAAAAAATCTTAAAAATTCAAAACTACCAGCTGATTCTCCTGCCTGACACTCAGCATAAAAATCCTAAACTCTATGTGCTTTGTGCTGCTAACATTTTAGAGCACATTTTTGCAGCCATGGACATAGTCTACGCCTGGTGTAGGATTAGATTTAGAATAATACTGTAGAAAGGCAGGAGATTAAACAACAAACACGGTCCTTTCAAAGAGCACACAACACACAGAATAAAACTGAATCCACCCAGTCAATAAGATTTATGGTTCACTTTTACACAAACCTCAGCAGACTGTAATAGCAAACTGATGGGACTAAAGGTAAGTAGCTCACTGCTGAGCAACTGCAGGTAGGAGAAAAAGGAATACAGTGTTTGATCTAATTAACTCAAGAAATGAAGGTTACGCTCCTGTAATTGGGGTTCTTCAAAATGACCTCTGCACACACATCACACCCACCTCTCTCTCTTCCTCTGAGCCCTAATTAATTACAGATTCGGGGAGGCAATGAAAGGTACAGAGTGGATTGGCAAGTCATGCCATACCTCCACTGTATAGCCTCGCCCCCTGAACATTCAGAGTCTGGAGGAGAGGGATAGGGGGCGCAAGAGGGCTCCAATGGACGCTGCTACAAAGAAGATTCCACTAGTCTAAGCAGGAGTCAGTGCACCCCAAAAGTGGGAAAATGCAGAGGCCACTCAAAGAAGAAAATCCACTTACAATATGCAGAAACATCATCTTTCTAAATAGATTTCCACCCTACTCATTTATACTCAGAATTCCTCAGAATATTTAGGAGCTTTGCTTTAAGACAAACAACAAGATTTATAATTTTACGCTGTGAAATGGAGCAATAGTTAGTTAAATTGTCTCCACAGGTTTCTGCTGAAACCTCTGCAGTGTGCATAGGTATGGAGATTGACATCTGCTAGATCTCCTTCTATAGGCTGGTCGGCATGGTGACCAGCATTTGCTGTGCACTTTGCTCTATGCTGATTAGTGCCTGGGAGGTCCTGGCTTTGTCTAGAATCACTCCCCTCTCAGACATTGCCTCCCATGTCTGGATTCAGCTCATATTTACATTTTATTCAAACCTATAAACCAAGATATAAACCAATCCTGGTACTTGTTTCCAGAATGTTTAGAGGCATAATCCAAATTTGTATGTAGGAAGCACAGACCTAGAATGCACAATAATTGTATTCAGTCTTTATTTAAATAAAATTCAACCAGTGTAGTTTATATCATGTACACAAGATCTGAAGTTTGGAATGCTTCAAATAATCCTGCATGAATTTAGATCGAACCCTACACTGACACTGACCTTAGCTGCATCCTCACAGTTTATTGCTAAAATGGTCTTTTAATTAAAACATTTCATAATGTGGTCAAAAAAGGCAGCAGGTGATTCCCCCACACAGAGAGGTTAGTCATGCAGTGTGACTCATGCTGCTGTAATCTTCATCTTCACACTACAGAATTATACCTACAATGGGGGAGGTTTTTAAAGATATATATGATAAGCATCTAACTCCCACTGAAAGTGAATGGGACTTAGATGCCTATCCATCATTTGTGTCTTTGAAAATATCCCCATGTGTGTTAAAATAAAGCAGCACAAAAACTTTATAACTATTTAAGATGATTCAAATGTTCTATAACATTCAAGAGTTGAGACTGCCTCTATTACATCATAGATAGTATATTTAACAACACATATTTAAAACTGATTTAACTTTGTTTGTTAAATTTTGATATCAATTTAAAACAAACTTTTAAATCTTCCCTTGATGCTGTAATGCCACTCACAGGACACTTGATGACAAAATCAGCAAATTAGACTCTCCCACTAACAATCTCCCCAGTGATATTGTATTAGGTTAATGACACCTTGATCCCCTTGCATCTGAAGAAGTGGGTTTTTTATCCACGAAAGCTTATAACCAAATAAATCTGTAAGTCTTTAAGGTGCCATCGGACTCATTGTTCTTGATCCCCAACAATACCTCTTTAAACCACCACTACATAAGAACAGCCATACTGGGTCAGATCAAAGGTCCATCTAGCCCAGTATCCTGTTTTCTGACAGTGGCCAATGTCAGGTGCCCCAGAGGGAATGAACAGAACAGGTAATCATCAAGTGATCCATTCCCTGTCACCCATTCCCAGCTTCTGGCAAACAGAGGCTAGGGACACCATCCCTGCCCATCCTGGCTAATAGCCATTGATGGACCTATCCTCCAATCTGGTTATTTTTGAACCCTGTGATAGTATGGGCCTTCACAACATCTCCTGGTAAGGAGTTCCACAGGTTGACTGTGCGTTGTGTGAAAAAAAACTTCCTTTTGTTTGTTTTAAATCTGCTGCCTATTAATTTCATTTGGTGGCCCCTAGTTCTTCTGTTATGAGGAGTAAATAACACTTCCTTCTTTACTTTATCCATACCAGTCATGATTTTATAGACCTCAATCATATCCCCCCTTAGTTGTCTCTTTTCCAAGCTGAAAAGTCCCAGTCTTACTAATCTCTCCTCATATGGCAGCCGTTCCATATCCCTTAAAATTTTTGTTGCTCTTTTCTGAACCTTTTCCACTTCCAATATATCTTTTCTTGAGATAGGGTCACCACATATGCAAGCAGTCTTCAAGATGTGGGTGTATCATGAATTTATAGAGAGGCAATATGATAGTTTCAGTCTTATTATCTATCCCTTTTTTAAAGATTCCCAACATTCTGTTCACGTTTTTGACTGCCACTGTACCTTGAGTGGATGTTTTCAGAGCACTATATACAGTGACTCCGAGATCTTTCTTGAGCGGTAACAGCTAATTTAGACCCAACATTTTATATGTATAGTTGGGATTATGTTTTCCAATGTGCATTACTTTGCATTTATCAACACTGAATTTCCTTTGCCATTTTGTTGCCCCGTCACCCAGTTTTGAGAGATCCGTTTGTAGCTCTTCGCAGTCTGCCTGGGACTTAACTATCTTGAGTAGTTTTATATCATCTGTCAGAGGGGTAGCCGTGTTAGTCTGGATCTGTAAAAGCAGGAAAGAATCCTGTGGCACCTTATAGACTAACAGACGTTTTGGAGCATGAGCGTTTTCGTGGGTGAATACCCACTTCGACGAAGCTCATGCTCCAAAACGTCTGTTCAGTCTATACAAAGTGCCACAGGAATTCTTTGCTGCTTATATCATCTGCAATTTTTGCACCTCTACTGTTTACCCTTTTTCAGGTCATTTATGATATGTTAATTAGGGACTGGGCCAGTCCCTGGGGAAACCACTATTTTACTTCTCTCCATTCTGAAAACTGGACTGTTTATTCCTACCCTTTGTTTCCTATCTTGTTAACCAGGTTATCAATCATGAGAAGATCCTCCCTCTTATTCCATGACAGCTTACTTGCTTAAGAGCCTTGGGAGTGAGATCTTGTCAAATGCTTTCTGAAAATCTAATACACGTTATCATGGATCCCCCTTGTCCACATTGCTTGTTGACCCTATCAAGAATTCTAGTGATTGGTGAGACTGATAATTCCTTTACAAAAAAATTTATTGACTATTCCCCCAACAAATTATGTTCATCTATGTGTCTGACAATTTTGTTCTTTACTGTAGTTTCAGCCAGTTTGCCTGGTACTGAAGTCAGGCTTACAGGCCTGTAATTTCCGGGGTCTCCTCTTGAGCCCTTTTAAAAAATTGATGTCACATTAGCTATCCTCCAGTCATTTTGTACAGGACCTGATTTAAATAACAGATTACAGACGACAGTAGTCCTGCAATTTCACATTTGAGTTCCTTCAGAACTCTTGGGTGAATACCACCTGATCCTGGTGACTTATTACTGTTTAGTTTAAATGTTTGTTCCAAAACCTCCTCTAATGACACTTCAATCTGAGACAGTTCCTCAGATTTGTCACCTAAAAAGAATGGCTCAGGTTTGGGAATCTCCCTCACATCCTCAACAGTGAAGAGTGATGCAAAGAATTCATTTGGTTTCTCCACAATGGCCTTACTGTCCTTGAGTGCTCCTTTAGCATCTCGATCGTGCAGTAGCCCCACTGGTTGTTTAGCAGGCTTCCTGCTTCTGGTGTACTTCAAATTTTCTTTGCTGTTACTTTTTGACTCTTTGGCTAGCTGTTCTTCAAATTCTTTTTTGGCCTTCCTAATTATATTTTTACACTTCATTTGCCAGAGTTTATCCTCCTTTCTATTTTTCTCATTAGGATTTAATTTCCACTTTTTAATGGATGCCTTTTTGCCTCTTACTGCTTCTTTTACTTTGTTACTTAGCCATGGTGGCTCTTTTTTGGTTCTCTTACTATGTTTTTTAATTTGGGGTATACATTTAAGCTGAGCCTCTATTATGGTATCTTTAAAAAGTTTCCGTGGAGCTTTCAGTTACCAACCAGTCCAGCTATAGTCACCTCTTGGACCTCACCCTGTGCTCCACTTAGGACTAAATTAAGAATTGCCTCTCCTCTTGCGGGTTCCTAGATCAGCTGTTCCAAGAAGCAGTAATTTAAGGTGTCAAGAAACTTTATCTCTGCATCTCTTCCTGAGGTGATATGTACACAGTCAATATGGGGATAGATGAAATCCTCCATTATTATTGAGTTTTTTTATTTTAATAGCTTCTCTAATCTCCCTGAGCATTTCACAGTCACTACCACCATCCTGGTCAGGTGGCCTGTAAAATATCCCTACTACTATATTCTCATCATTCAAGAATGGAATTACTATCCATAGAGATTCGACGGTACAACTTGATTCATTTAAGATTTTTACTTCATTTGATTCTATGCTTTCTTTCACATATAGTGCCACTCCCCCACCAGCACGACCAGTTCTGTCCTTCTGATATATTTTGTACCCTGATATTACTGTGTCCCACTGATTATCCTCATTCCACCAAGTTTCTGCGATGCCTATTATATCAATAGCCTCATTTAATACGAGGCACTCTAGTTCACCCAGCTTATTATTTAGACTTCTAGCATTGGTATATAAGCACTTTAAAAACTTGTCACTTTTTAGCTGTCTGCCCTTACATGATATAATTGAATCGGGCTTTTTTTTTTTTTTTTAAACTTTCTCATCAGATCCTACAATATTCAACATAACGATGCAAATGGACACTCTGGTCCAGTCAGAATACAGGGGAACAGGCCTCAAATTCAGTGTTCCTACAGTAAAACAAGTAGTGTGACATCAGTTTTCTGGATGTTGCTGGAAACTTCCTCTGTCAGACACAAAATCTTGCTTCCTTGGAAAATGCTTTTCTGACCTTTAGGGGAAGGATATTATCACTTTATTATTATTATTATCACTTAGTAATGAATAATATTATTAGCCAAAGGGAATTATATTATTACTTAATTAAGCATGCATTATTATAGCAGTAATAGAAAGGCCCCTCTGCTTTCTTCTCCAATAATTTCAGTAGTTCCATCAGAGGCTAATCCTGGACAGGGCTATCACTACTTAATTACTCTATCAAACATTTACATTCTCTTTCCAAGTTCAATTATAGTATTTTTAAATTTACAGTGGAAACTGATTCCATGGAAACCACATTGCGCTAAAATTGTATAAAAAATCATGACCTTTATTTAAGCAGGTCTGTATTCAAAAGAATAGTCCTATTTTATGGAACACTTTGTGTACACCCACCTAACTCCCATGTTAGCACTTACGCTATGAATGACGGGAGAATTTGTCTTTTATTTATTACTAATTAGAGTATATACAAAGAAAAAAACCTGAAAAACCTTGATTTTTTGACTTCTACATGAAACTTAAACATTGCTAAAAATAAATCCTGAAAAAAATGAAATTAATAAACCCTGACAAATAGAAGCCTTATGTATAATTAAGTCAAACAGAAAACTGTAAAAGATTTGAGCTATGGCTTAGGAATTTAAAATTGTACTCAGTTTGATAATTGGTATGTCAAGATGTAAATGAAAATGGCCACATGAACCTTCGATGCCTGTATTGCATATTTTAAGGAAACCCATGAAGAGTTGTAAAGGAGGACTGTCCAGGGAAGCAGATTTAGGTGGAACTCTGGAGAATGACATACAGACAGAATCTATACCTCATTCATTTAAACTAAGTGTCTCCAGTTGAGATTGTTTTGGCTCCCAGATGCCTCAGCAATAGCCATTACACAAAATGCACAAACAAATAACTGAACAACAGCTAAGGTCCATCGGAAAAAAGCGCTATGTTGTATTTCTCCAGATGCTCCCCCAACTGCTTACCCTCCTATCTGGAAAGAGTAATAGGCAATTCAGACCCCTTGCAGACTTGGTGTTAGGTCTTGAGGGTGATGCATGACAGTGATGATGTTATGAACAATACTTTCTCCTTGGAAATGAAGTTAAATAACTTTAAATAGTACATCAAATTACCACAGTACTGAATTTAATCACATTAAACGTTTTTAGGGTTATGCTACCATCCGTAAGATTCCATTGTAAGTATGCACACCGCATCTTTCACATTTACCAACAAGATGTTTCAGGTTTTACTGTTTAGCATTTGATCCTTTCCCAGACTGTGGGATAAATGTCTGCCGCAGTTACAAAGACAAAACCACAGAGGACAAAGATGTTTCACTTTTGTTTACTTTCTCTGAATCTCTCCACTGACTCCTTTTTTCCCATCATACCAAATTTATGCTTCACTTCCATAGTGTCAAGGCCTCGGGCATGCTCTATTTATCTGTTCTTGTCTAGTACTGCATCACCCTTGTCCCAGCACTTCACCAATGATATTAGCTTATTTCTGCTTCCACTTGGTGCCACTTCCATACCATCATGTCTTCATGGAGAACTGTCTCTGAACAGATCCATAAGGCCAATCAATACCTTCTTCGTATCCTTCTGTTACACCAACAAGGAATTGGAAACAGTACTGTGGAAGGGGAAGTATAGTTGATATATATTTAATAAACAAAAAAATCCAAAGGTTTATAATGTATATAAAAAGGTACACATTTTTGTTACGTTCCTCTTCCCCTTCTTTCACAGGCTGTTGGTCACAGAATCACAGAAATGTAGGACTGGAAGGGATCTCAAGAGGTCAAATAGTCTAATCCTCTGCACTGAAGGCAGGAGGACATAACCACTAGATCATTCCTGACATGTGTCCGTCTAACCTGTTCTTAAAAATCGCCAGTGACAGAGATTCCACAATCTGCCTAGGCAATTTAGTCCAGCGCTTAACCACCCTGACACTCACGAAGTTTTTCCTAATGTCCAACCTAAACCTCTCTTGCTGCAATTTAAGCCCATGCTTCTTGTCCTATACTCAGAGATTAATAAGAACAATTTTTTACTCTCCTCCTTGTAACAACCTTTTATGTACTTGAAAGCTATCAGGTCCACTCTCAGTCTTCTCCAAAAAAGAAACACAATTTTTTCAATCTTTCCTCATAGATCATGTTTTTGAGACCTTGAATAATTTTTGTTGCTCTTCTCTGGATTTTCTCCAATTTGTCCACATCTTTCCAGAAACATGGCACCCAGAACTGGACATAATACTCCAGTTGAGGCCTAATTAGCACAGAGTAGAGCAGAATTACTTCTCATGTCTTGCTTACAACAACCCTGCTAATACATCCCAGAATGATGTTTGCCTTTTCTGCATCAGTGTTACAGTGCTGACTGATATGTAACTTGTGGTCAGCCGTAACCCTCAGATCCCTTTCCACAGTACCCTTTCCAAGGCAGTCATTTCACACTGTATATGTGCGCAACTGATTGTTCTTTCTAAGTGGAGTACTGTGCATTTATCCTTATTGAATTTCATCCTATTTATTTCAGACTATTTCTCCAGTTTGTCCAGATCATTTTGAATTTTAATCTTATCCTCCAAAGCAATGCACCTCTTCCCACCTTGCTATCATCCACAAACTCTCTAATGCCATTATCTAAATCATTTATGAAGATATTGAACAGGACTGGGAAGGAGCAGGCTGGAGCACCCCTGGAGAAAAATGAGTGGGTGCTTAGCAACCACCGGCAGTGAAGCTCTCCTCTCTCCCCCCAACTTGTGCCTACCAGTGGCCCCCATAGATCAACTCCTCCCCCTCCCTCTCAGTGCCTTTGGCACACTGCAGAACAGCTGTTCCGCAGTGTGCAGGAGGCACTTGGAGGGAGGGGGAGGAGTGGGGAGGGGGTGTGCTCGGGGGATGAGGAGGCAAGAGGCGGGGTCGGGGTAGAGTGGGATGGGAAGAGGCAGGAAAGTGTCTGAGTGTAGGGGTGGAGTGGCGGTGGGGTTGGGGGTGGAGCCGGGGTGGAGCCTGGGCTGAGGGGTTGAGCACCCCCAGGGAAAACTAGAAGCCAGCGCCTGTGCTGGGGACCCCACTCACTATGCCCTTCCAGCTTGACTGTGAACCACTGATAACTATTCACTGGGAATAATTTTCCAACCAGTTATGCACCCACCTTATAGTAGCTCCATCTAAGTTGTATTTTCCTAGTTTGTTTATGAGACAATATCAAAAGACTTACTGAAGTCAAGATATACCACATCCACTGCTTCGCCCCATCCACAAAACTTGTTACTCTGCAAAGAAAGCTCTTAGGTTGGTTTGCCGTGACTTATTCTTGACAAATCCATGCTGATTGTTGTTTATCACCTTATCTTCTAGGTGTTTGCAAATTAATGGCTTGATTATTTGCTCCATTATCTTCCCAGGTACTGAAGTTAAGCTGATTGGTCTGTTATTCACTGGGTTGTCTTTACTCTCTTTTTTATAGATTGGCACTGTGTCTGCCCTTTTCCAGTCCTCTGGAATTCTCCCATCTTCCATCAGTTTTTGAAGATAATCGCTAATAGCACTGATATCTCCTCAATCTTCACCTTGAGTACTCTAGGATGTATTTCATCAGACTTTGGTAACCTGAAGACATCTAACTTGTTTATGTAATTTTTTAACTTGTTTTTTCTCTGTTTGAGCCTCAGATCCTACCTCTTTTTCACTGGCGTTCACTATATTACACATCCAATCACACTAAACTTTTTGGTGAAAACTAAAACAAAAACATTAGCACATGTCCCATTTCTACATTTTCTGTTGTTATCTTTCCTCGCTCACTGAGTAACGGGCCCACCCTGTCCTTGGTCTTCCCCTTGCTTCTAATGTATTTGTAGAACATTTTTTTCTTACCTTTTACGCCTCTATCTAGTTTAATCTCATTTTGTGACTTGGCCTTTCTAACTCTGTCCCTACATACTTATGTTATTTGTTTATATTCATCATTTGTAACTTGACCTAATTTCCAATTTTTGTAGGACCCTTTTTTGAGTTTCAGATCATTGAAGATCTCCTGGTTACACCAAGGTGGTCTCTTGCCTAACTTCCTATCTTTCCTAAGCAGAGGGATAGTTTGCTCTTTTGCCCTTATAATAATTTCTCCGAAAAACTGCCAACTCTGGTTTTCCCCTTAGACTTGCTTCCCATGGAATCTGACCTACCACCTCCCTGAGTCTGCTAAAGTCTACCCCTGCGGCTGCAGCCAGGCTCAGTGAGCTTGGGCTTGGGGCTTCTTCACCCATGGCTCCTGACAGGACTCAGGGTGATTGGGCAGGGACTACTGCCCCTGGGGCTTCTTCTGCGAATGGGGCACCCATTTTTCTCAGGGGCCCACAGATTGACCAGGGGACCCTGCTTTAATTTGCCACTGCCCTGGACTGGCAGTTAAGAACCTCCAGCACCCACCCACCTTCATCTCCAGGAACCTCCTCTAGCTCAGCCCTGATGTCAGCACAGGAGTGAGGATGGCAGGCAATCTTGGGACTCCCTCTCTAAAACTGCAGAGAATTCTTTCTTGGGTGCTGGCTGGTGAGTCTTGCCCACATGCTCAGGGTTTAGCTGATCGCCATATTTGGGGTTGGGAAGGAATTTTCCTCCAGGGCGGATTGGCAGGGGCCCTGGAGGTTTTTCGCCTTCCTCTGCAGCGTGGGGCATGGGTCGCTTGCTGGGGATTCCCTGCAGCTTGAGGTCTTCATAATCTCATTTTGGATTTCATAACTCAAGTCATGGGTTCGGGGTTTGTTATAATGTGGTATTGGGCGGGTTTTTTGTGACCTGCCTTGTGACAGGGAGGTCAGACTAGATGAATCCATATTGGTCCCTTCTGGACATATGAGTCTATGAGCTTTGCAAACCCCCTGATCCCATTTTAGATCTGGACCCCCACTGTTAGAACATCCTGAAATTTCAGATGTAAACATCTGAAATCGTGGAATTGACCAATTAAAACCCCCTCTAACTGTGAAATTGACCAGAATGGACTCTGAATTTGGTAGTGCCCTAGGCCAGTGTTTCTTAAATGTGGGCACCATGGCCGCAAGCAGCCACCAGTGGCTTTTCTCGCTTCCACAGCCTCCTGGGCTGTGACTGGCAGGAGGCGGGCAAAGCAGTGGCCTCTCCCCCTCCCTGTTGCTCCTTGGTATTGTCTGCTAGGACTGCAAGCAGGGGTTGGGCCCCGCCCTCGTCTGGAGACAGGTGGGGCACAACGCTGGAGGAGCTGGCAGCTGGCGAGTTCCCCATCTTCCCAGGGGTAGTGGGGTGGCAGGTTCCAACCCCAGGGCTTTGGGCTCTGGCTGCACAGCTTCAGGCTCCATCCCCATCCCCCAGCCACGGGGCTTTGGGCTCTGGCTATGGGACTTCGGGCTCTGGATCCCCACTGTCTCCCCCAGCCCCTGCAACTCCATCACTCCTGGTCCCTATTGCCTACCCCGACCCCCAATACAGGGTTTCATTTGTTCACAGGCTTGCCAGGCTGAGTAAGTCCTCTGTGAAGAGTGATACTTTACATTTGTTAATATCACTTTTCACAACAGACTTACTAGAGAGCAATAAATAAATGATGATTTGGACGTGTCTATGTGCATATTTATTTGTTTTTCCTAAAGCTAATTACCTATTTTTTAAAAAAAGTGTGAGAGTGGCTACCAGCAAGAGTTGGTGGCCACACTCTGAGGCCACTGAAAAATTTGTCCTGAGAACCATTGCCCTAGGCATAGTCAAAGCTTCTTCTGGAGGAGAATCCAAGCCGCTTTTCTTCACAGTGGCTTGGGGTCTGGGGAGTTGTGGTGCAGCTGGCTCAGGGCTCCTCCAGGCTGGTGGGGGGTGGGAGAGTTGGGGCACCTCTGGCTGTGTGTGGGGGGGGGGTGCTCAGGCTCCGGCCAGCTCGGAGCTCCTCCGGGTGAAAGGGGGGGGTGCAGAAGGGGCAGAGCCAGGGGCTAGCATCACCAAAGGGGGGCTCCACCTGCCACCCATGGATGAGCAGAAGATAAACAAAGACATCTTGACTCCCATATAAAATATAATATCCAAGCACTGAAATCTAATGTAGAAGGTTCCAGCATTAAAATGCATGTAGCTCACTGTTACTTGTTTGTTGATGTAAATCTGAATGCTCAGATGCCCTCTAGGACATTTAACAGTCCAAATACAGCTAATTAAAGCAGCAACATCTGGTCATAATGAAACAACTTTCCTGCACTCGCGTACTAAATCTAAAAATAAAGACTTTTTTTTTCTGTGAAGTGATGATAAATTTACACACAACGGCTAACCTTGACACATGCCCCAAAAACTCTCCTGTCTGCACTACTATACACACAGCAATATGGTAGTGCTCACAGATCACATTTATAAGCCACATGAAAGCTGTGGTCTTTGGGAAAGAGATGGATGGGCAGATTTATGTCTCAACAGCATACAGAATACAGATCTTTCTACATAGGTAAATAAATTTTCATTTTGAGTATGAAACTATTACATTATTGTTTTAATTTATCTCATGCATTTCTTTGTTTGGAAGGGATACTAGCAGATCCTTAAAGATCTAGTCTATTTTTTATATTTATATCTGATTATTCCCCATATCCAAATGATATCAAATTCCAAATTCAAAACAGTTTGGATTTTAGGTTCCAGTTTTGATGCATCTCTAATTATTATTATTAAATACAATTGGTAGCATTAATGTAATATTAAGGTTGAAATATTCGGTAATCAATGTCAAGAAAGTCTAAAAATTAAAAATGTATTCACAACGTTAACTTGGTACGTAATTTTCAAAGGCTTTCAAGGGAATTGGATACCTCATGGGAATAGACTACGCTGTAAAAAGGTACAATGTAGCCAAATTAACATTGTAGGAGAAACCATAATCTTTTAAATTTCCTAACTATTGACTGTTTGACATTTAAAATAAATGCCGCATTGACACAAAGTTGTTTTTTTTATTTCATTTAAAAATATTAGGTTTGATGACCATAGTAATTTATTGGTCTTCTAGGGTCACAAACATGAAAGTTATGGAAAGGAATCAGGGATATCTTTTCCACCAAATAGCTTTCAGTGCGCTAGACAGCTTCACTGCTCATTGTCTGAGGGCTATGTCTACACTACTGCGGTAAGCCGACATACACTACACTGCGACGTACCTTACTCTTCTCGTCAGGGGGTAGAGTACAGGGATCTATACTCGAGAGCGATCTGTTGTTAATTTGGCAGGTCTTCACTAGACCCACTAAATTGACCGCTGGTGGGTTGATCTCAGAGTGTCGATCTGGGCTGTAGAGTAGACCTGCCCTCCAATGCCTAATTCTGATGGATAAGCCAGAATTGCATTAATGACATATATTGCCTTCCATTCAAGACTATGCTCTCACTTTCCAATTGTCAGGAATGATACATAGTCAATGCTGATAACCACAGGTGGTCTCTGCTGAGAATACCTCTGTTCACACCAGAGATCAACAATGAGTGGGGCTCACACCTAGTAATTATGGCTTTCAAAAAATAACATTAAGAAACAAGAAAAGAGAAATCTGATTCAAGGAGCTGACAACTGAGAACCATCCACAAGACTAAACATTATCTGCTTCTGATTTTTAGTTAATTTTTTAAATTAAAACTGTTTTTGATTTAGAGTTTTATTTTCTTAACTGAACATTCTGCTATTTCCCCACCCCACGCCCACATTTTGGGAAGGTTTTCTTTCCTTCCCCTTCCAGCTTTTTTACTAATCAGACCTGAATTCCAAAGTTTTGCCTCAAATCCCTCCCCAGGACCTAGTAGGAAGCTTGTACCTGAGACCTCTTTATGAACCCCATGCCTGTCAGACATGTACTAAGAGAAGAACAAACTACATGAAACGTTCGCCCTGTAATTGGCTGCAGTCTCAGCGGCCCATTTAAAGTATGCAACGTTGGTAAGTACCCTGCCAGAAAGAAAATGTTTAGTGCCACAACCATTTGGACATCAGTGCTGAGGATATGTTCCGTATTTCACTAGCCACCAAAGTTATATTTGTACCAAATGCTAGAATATTAATTCCACATGGTCCATAGGAAAAGGCTCCAAATATTTCTTTTTATTATGCTGACTAAATTGAATCCTGCAGTGTACTCACACCATTCCTGATCACTGATTTGTCCATTCTGTTAAACTGATGCCTGGCCAATACATATTTTAATCTACACCATCAAGCCACGGCTGCATATCTTTAGAGAAGAAAAGAGCACTGAGATTTTGCTAACTGCGTTTTCTAAAACATTTAAAAATAATTTTCATGTGTCATTGATTAGTCACATGATACATACCAGATACTTATTTAACCTCATTGATTCCTGATATTGTCTGATGAACATATCAAGAGCCCCTGTTAACATTTATTTAATAATCCTCAGCATACAGCACTCCCCAAAGCAAGTCACAGAACTATGGGAGCTACCAAGAGTCAGAACCATAATAAAGCCCCATACAGCTGTGTCTCTAGCGACGCCATAGAAGGGTAATTAACTATGGGATCCTAATGAGTTCCCAACCACAACCTTTGCATTCCAACTTTTGCAAGAGGACAGTGATCCTCCATCTTCAAAGCCTATTTAGTAACAAAGGAGAAAAATGGAGAACAAGAAAGTAGATAAAAACGAATTAGGGTGAGAGAAGACAGAGGACAGGTAAACAGTATCACAGCCCTTACATTTTACAGACTAATTCACTGGAGGACAGATGATTGGAAAGGACTCAGAAGAAGAGGGACAAAAATGTGACTAATTAGCAGGCCAGGGTTTGTGCGCACAAACTGGAGGATCCTGGTTACTTGCTTGGCTTTAGTATTTGTTACAACCACAAAATAAATTAACAACATGCATTTTTATATCTGACAATCTGTCAACCCTTTGCTGGGTTTTCTGTTCACTTTTAATGAAGAATTTTACAGAATCGAGGCTAGAGTCCCATGGTAATATCCTGAGCTTGAGATAACTTGTTGGAGTAAATTAAAATCTATATTTCTATGGAAAGAATTAGGGAGGCAAGCAGAGAGTGTATTTTTAGTGCTAAATGAGAGACTGACAACACATAAGCTTTCCAAACCTCTCCAGTAGAGCCCTAAACACACATTTCAATCCTGATTTGAAACACACCTGCTATTCCAGTCCTGGGTCCCGCCATAGCAGAAAATGCCAATCATACCAAAGTAAGGCTGACTGAATAATATGAACAAATGCACAAAATCCACACAGCTGAGATCCAATCATTTATTTCACTTTTGCTCCTAACCTTCAGATTTAAACCCAGGTCTTCAGGAGACACGCTTCTGTACCATCTAGATCACTCTCCCTTATACAAACTGAATTCTTAGTTGTAATTTGATTTTGTTGAAGTGCCTGTTAGAAAATTATTTGGCTTGCAGACTCCTTTCTCTTCAAAGAGAACAAGAACGCTTTCTGAGCTACGCTGGCAGTACGCATCCAGTTCATTATTAGTATTAAGCTGTGTGGTGTACTTGCCAGTTTCCATTTTAGGACCAGCAGCTGGAACACACAGATATCTTGCTGTCCAATACAAAGCCCATACTGTACTAAGCCACATATCAAGAGTATTGGAAATATCTAGAGAGCAACGCCGGGACATGAGTGACTTTATACTTATTAGAATTGAAATGTAGATCTGAGGAACACAGTATTGTCAACTGTCATCTCCTTCTATCCTATGTTAAACAGCAGCATGCAAACTTTGGTATATTAAATGCTTGAGAATCTTGATCCTATCTTCCTTTTATTTCATTTAGATTGCAAGCTCTTCAGAGAATCCTATTTTTCTGTTAAGAACCTCACATACCTTTAGCAGTATATAAATATCTATTTTTTAATGGAATACCTCCTTGGAGATGGTTGAACTATTTTTATCAAGTTTTCATAAAAATCAATGAAGCATGGAAAACTTCAGCCCAAAAGGCTAAAGTGTACAACAGTTACAAGCAAGTGAAAACAGGGGACTATAATGGAAAGTGTTGGGCGATTTTATAGATTATAATGGAAAGTGTTAGGCACGACTGCAGTGCCTATATTAATAATAGTAGCAGTACTTTAGTATGCTAATGCAAGAGTTGTAGCACTCAGGAATTCTCCATCCAATCCTCTGTCCCCAAAATATTTCCTATAGAGGACAAGAAGAATGTTTTACATAGTAAATTACCATTGACTTTCCCTTTTCTGGGATGGGAACATGACGACAACACTGGCGAATGTTTTAATACCCTGTACTTAGTTCTACAATACACTTCTACTTCAGGGTACCTTGCAACTATTATCTTGCAGGTTAAGCTATATTAAGCTAAACTAGCCTTAAATTCCCCTGGCTCATGACAGTCAAATGAAAAGTGCACTCAGTATTCCGTTTATAACCTGCCACTTGTACAAAATATTTTTCCTGCTCTGAGCCTTTAGTATTAAGCTGGGGAAGGAATGCAAATCCCCTTCTCAAACAGATTGGTTTAACAGATAAAATAGACAGAAGGAAAGAGTCACTTGTTTAATGTCTACCCATTGAATCTCTCCATAAAAATTAAAATTTAGGCACGAGAGGCATTAGTGGGTTAAACAACAGTCATAATCTTTGGCCCTCAGATCGGAAACCGCTACTTGCTCCACTAAAGTCTGAGAACCATCTCAGCAAATCCCCAAGACGTGACACACTAAGACTGAGGCCAAGTTTAGGATTTCCAATAGGCACAACAGCTCAAAGACCTGGTCATTAGAACAAGCCAATTTGACACAATTTCAAGGAAACATTTGGAACTTTTGAACACTCAGAAAAAAATCCCATATCCTGTGAAAAGAAGAGACTTCCAAATAGTGGTATTATCTATAGTGCTTTCCCTCCCTCCCTCCCCTTTGTTAAGATAGCGTGTCACTACAACAAAAACCAGAAACAGACATCAAATATGAAACACTGTTGCTATTCACATGCTGGCTTAACTGAAAAAGAAAAGAAAATATGTGGTGCTGCATGTTTTTTTAAAAGTGTGTCTGGAAAACAATTTGATTCTGTTCCTACAATAAAGTTTAATGTTTTGGATGCAATCATTGCAAATTATGAAGGCTTGGCAAGCTGCTCAGTTAGAACATATGGAAATTCTGTCTGTCAAAGTTTGCTTTCTTCGCTTACTGCCTGCCAATACATTTTTATAACTGTATCACCAGCCAATATGATTTCATTACAAACCGTGATCCAAGATGACACAAAATCACTTTTCTCTTTTAGTCAAGGGTTGTGCATTTTGTACAAATTCCCATCAGAATTAAAACCGGCCAACCCTGCAGTGCCATTGGATTGCTACATTAGAAACCAGTCTAGCATGGACTGATGGGCACGTTCCAAACTGCCTTACTTGAGACAGCAGGTCAGCTTCTCAAGGTAAAAATAAACACATCACCCAGAGGAGAAGAGGAGAGCTTTATGGACTCTTAACAAGCACTGCACGACTTGCAGACACACAAACGTAGGAAGGCCCTGTGGCAAACCAACAGCAGGAAGCTGTCCCACACACCTAAAACACAGCTCAAGACTCCAGCATCTTTTCAGTGTATGCTCATTCCAATACTGTTGTTACAGTATGTCTGAGGGCACCAAAAATCAAAACCAAAAAACCCCTCCAAACCCAAACCTTTAACCATGATGCAGCTTTTGCAAGCAGTAACAGCTGAAATGCAAACAAACAAAAGGAAAAAATAGGGTGCAACAGGCTGCAATGTTGACAAGTACATATAACCTGCCAGCACACAATTCTGTATAGAGCAAACTAAATAGACATCGAAGTTTGACGCATTTGCTTTCTAGGCAAATATCACTGCAAGAGCAACCAGAAAGGGTACTTTAACAACACTCCATGTAACTCCCTTTGCACTGTTCCTCACAGAAGCATGGCCCAGCCACTGCCAAAATTACAATCATCTAAAGAGATCAGTACTTGAGTCTATTGCTACACCTTCTCTCAAGTTTTCTTTCCCTTCTTATTTCACAATCCTAGGAAGAAACACACTGTAAGACAAGAGGCCACCTCATCTCTCAGTAGTGAGGTAGCACTTCATGTATATACTCAATCATAAGCCGGTTCATTTACAAGCTGACTCCCCTATATGGGTAAATAAAAATGGCAAATTTTTATGACCATTCACAAGCTGACCCTATAATTCAGGGATCGGGAAACTTTGGCTCCCGGCCCATCAGGATAAACTGCTGGCAGGCCGAAATGGTTCGTTTACCTCAAGCGGCCACAAGAACGGAGGTAAACCTAAGTAAACAAAATGTCCCGGCCTGCCAGCAGCTTACCCTGACAGGCCGGGACAGCTACTGGTGAGTAAATTTTTTTTTGGAGGGGAGAAGCTGAGGGTCAGCGGAGTAACCCCTGTGACCACCCCCCACATGACCCCACCCCATGTAACCCCTCCCCACCCCCAGCCCAGGACCCACACAGTCTCCCCATCCCATCCCTTCCCACCTTTCCTGGGGAGGGCCAAGGGAGGATTTCTCTGGCCTGGCTGCAGCCTGCTCCGGCGTGGCTACAGCCTCCCCAGAAGACGAGAGACTCTGGCCCCTCCTTTCTAGCTCTGCTGGCTGTCCTGCCTCTCCTTGCTCCCTCTGTGGGGGGAAGGGGCTGTGTCCCACCTCTCCCTCTCTATACCCGTTCATAAGCCGACCTCCTTCTCTGGTGCTTCTCTTTTTTATTAAAAAAATTCAGCTTATGAATGAGTATATATGGCAATATGGGAAACTTTAGATGAATCAGATGTTTCCACCAAAATAACAGACAACTGCAGGAAGCACCATATAAAGTCCTATCCTTGTGGATACTACCTATGGCAAGTGGCCACGCAAAAGTCCTTCAGCTGGTCCTTACCTCTTAGGTCTTGTTGTATGCGGGCACCTGCCATGCTCTGCCGAGGCATTCGGAGGGACGTACGTAGGGGAGTGTGTCTCTGCTCATCCAGGTAAGCTAGATCCTCTAAGTGGGCTGAGCTGGTGGCTGCCAAGGGAAAGCAAACAGCTATCAGACCTGGCTCCAAGTCCTGGTATTCTTTTTCACACTAAACACTCATACATTTGTAACTATATTAAATCAGCACAACTGAGATGAAGTAAGTCTGCATGTGATATTATAGATGACGACTTTTGACCCTGAAGGGTCATAATCCTATGGTGGACAAAAATGCAAATGTAAAATATTAATTGAGAAGTTGTATACATATGGCATAGGCCTATAAGAATAATGTATGTTTCCTTCCAGTTCTTTGGTTTCTTAAAGGTAGAAATTACTAGAAATTTGCATAGATCATGCATGAAATAAAAGTTTGGAAAACACAGGGCACAGTAATTTCACACAGCTAGGGAATGATGAGGTGTTTTGGTACCACTTCTCTCATGCCCCCAAGATATTTGTTCTGGTTTGGTTTCCTGCTGATGCTCAGAAATGACAAGACAAATAGAAATGGAGATGCTTATAGCTGCCAAAACTTTCCTATTGAAAGGATTATTTAATTGCTTGTGCAAAGAGTTTAACAGATAAAGCCAAAGACTCTAGCTATATAACTGGCAATTTAATAATGCATTTTAAGTGAATGTCAACAAATCTCTTCTTCAATTATTTTAGATTTGCCTAATTTGGACATTAACATCCATCTATTCAGACTGTTAGAATTGCTGATAGAAAATTTAAACCTCCAGGCGAAAAGGGACTTGGCACAGATGATAAAGAGAAGAAAAACATGGTTACTTACCTTGTAACTCTTGTTCTTCGAGATGTGTTGCTCATATCCATTCCAGTAGGTGTACGCGCCGCGCGTGCACGTTCGTCGGAAACTTTTACCCTAGCAACTCAAGCAGGCCGGCAGGTCGCCCCCTAGAGTGGCGCCGCTATGGCGCGGTGATATATACCCTGCCGGCCCGCCCGCTCCTCAGTTCCTTCTTGCCGTTACTCCGACAGTGGGGAAGGAGGGCGGGTGTGGAATGGATATGAGCAACACATCTCGAAGAACAAGAGTTACAAGGTAAGTACCACGTTTTCTTCTTCGAGTGCTTGCTCATATCCATTCCAGTAGGTGATTCCCAAGCCTTACCTAGGCGGTGGGGTCGGAGTGAGAGGTCACCAGTGCTTACTCTAACTCTAACTATAACTACAACTACGGTATGCTAAGAACTATGACTAACTAACTAGACAGTAACAATTGACAAGAGAAGCTAGGGATGTGGAGGTCAGCTATGCCGCGCTCCACAGTTCCAACGAGCGACACGGCGGTAAGAAGGAACTGAGGAGCGGGCGGGCCGGCAGGGGTATATATCACCCGCCATAGCGGCGCCACTCTAGGGGGCGACCTGCCGGCCCGCTTGAGTTGCTAGGGTAAAAGTTTCCGACGAACGTGCACGCGCGGCGCGTACACCTACTGGAATGGATATGAGCAAGCACTCGAAGAAGAAGTCTCAGTTCTAAAGAAGACAACTTCACTATACCAACACTCTTTGTTCATGGTAGAACTTCATTTGCTTTATAACAATAGATTAAATAGGAGTAATTTATTGCACTCAGTTGAAGGCAACTCCACTGTGCGTCTATATGTAGATGCAATAATGATGGCTGCTAGAAAATGTATCCCTTACTTTGTGGAAAGTGTCAGATAATGCAGCGCAGATCATTTTATTTTTTCCAATCTCAAATTAAGAACTAAAAATAGACTAACACAACACCAGCTGGGAATACACCTGGGCAATACACCTGAGCTACTTCTGCAAGGACTCAGATACAAGCAAAACTTCCATGAGGCATCATATTAAACACACTGAAGCAGTAAACTGTTTAAAGAGTACTTTCATCCTGATGTGAAAATACTTAGATAAGATGCCCTCCTGCACTACCATGCTTACAGTTGGCATTTTTTAAAATCAAAATTGTGACATTTACAATGGTTATTTCAATGGTCAGTTAAGTGTCCATTTTTTTAATGAAGACACCCTCTGGTTGAAAAGGTTTATAAACAGGAGTTTTGTTATCAAAGAAGGGAAGCAGGCTTCCACTCACACTGGACTGTAAATGAGCAACAAACTGCAACATTTGCAAAGGGAGATGAGTGATTTGCTTAGCCAAGAGTTAAGAGCAGTTCAGGAAGGAGAGAGACCATCCAATATACTTTAAAAATATAAACTTGACTGAGATTTTGTATTTACAATCAACAGAGCACCCAAGAATGAGAGTGGGGGGAAGTCAGAAAACCAGAAAGGAAGAAGAACCAGTAGGCAGTCCCATCAGTAACCATTCACACATATTATACATTTGGAATAAATAACTCCTAGTTTTCACTGAAGGGAAACAACCAGACTTATCTTTCTTAGCAAGACTGCATAAATCAGGAAATGAAAGAGTATTTGTATGTACAAGGAGAGCTGACAATGGGAAGACTGGGGGAAAAGAGAGGTTGTTAATATACTATAACATCTTAGGAAAAGGATGTATAAGAACTGGCTTATCAGTCATCAGGTTTTCAGATCACATCTTAATATTCCTTTGATTTTTTGTAACACCTTCCATCCAAGTAGCTCAAAGCACATGACAAACAATAATTTTAAAAGCCTTCCCACTACCTTCTAGGGCTAGAAAGCTCAGATACAGATCAGTTATGTGATTCACTCAGGGTCTCACACCAAGTTAGTCATTTGTACTAGTCCTGACTCCCATTGCCCCGCTCTAACTACTGCAGATACTGTCTCTCTAGGCACTGTGACCTGAAGGCATGATCTCACGAGAGACTAGAATCCAAGTACAATGAGCCATTAAGAGATTTATCTCACTTATTTTTGTTTTCTCTTCTTCTAATTTAGAATAAATAAATGGTGCCCACAAACAGGCTCCAAATGGCCCTGACAATTGTATCAATTTACAAAACCAAAATGCCTTGTGGGTAGGTAGGAATTGACCATGCTTGCCCTGCGTTCCCCCTTTTCACCTGATGGACCATTCTGAATGCCGCAGGGCCTCCCGCTGGCCAATGTCTCTGATCTATTGTGGGTATGCCCTTCAAAGATTCCTCTCAGGCATAAGATCACGCGGACATTTCCTTTCTGAGCACATTACCCATTCTTCCCTCACCTCTCCTGGTTTTTTTTTTTAGTTAACTGCCACATGTTGTTTGCTGCAGGACTTCCTGTTTTGCTGGAGGTTCAACCAGCAATCTTTTCAGGACTAGGACTTTCCTCCCATCACAAAATTGGCACTAAGTAAATATCGGGTTTTCACTTTCATCAGAGCACACAGAAGGTCTGGTTTAAGGAAGGAATCTGTTTATACTTCAATTGTCACAAGTTTCTGTAGATGTGTACAGCAGATTAAGTGAGGTAAGGGTGCCGGAATGCCTTCACCGTTGCATTGGCTCAATGGCCTCTGGCTGCAGTCAGTGCTCTGCACTGCACAACAAGGAGCAGGCTTCAGTATCTAGCCCAGAAAGTGGAAGTTCTCATCTAGACCCACATCCCTCACCCAAGGAAAAGTCTAGGGATTCTGGGGATTGATGTCTGCTTGATTTGACAGAAGTGAGCTAGCCTCCTCCTTACGATTAGACCCTGTTTCCATGGCAATTTTATAATGTAACATGCTGGGCTTGCCCTTCTGGCAGAATGGGGACTATGCTGTAGCTCTGTTCTGGTTATGTTAGAATGAATCTAATTTTTAATCATATACACACGGTGTCTTGTTTCTTGCACTGGGTAGAGCAATGTATCTATGGTAACTTCAACACGCACTGGCTTTTCCATTGTACTGTGAGCACAGTTCTTTCAAATGCAGTATTTATCAGTGTTTCAGTTCAGTTTTTTAATGTAATTTACTCATTCTTGTTTAAGATGAAGCACTTTCTGCAGAGATGGTTACCTGCAAACCAACTGAAAAGTAGGACACATAGAACAATGTATGCAACAACCAATCAGACTGGATCATTGCTATGATGAAATTAGCACATTTTGCCTGGCAACCAGTAAAGCAGGGCCATTCAAAGCTTGATGTGATTACAAGACACTGAAAACACATACAATACATTTCATCTGACTATTGAATAAATGGAGTACCACCGAATTTTCCTGGAAAATACCAGCCCCCCAAATGATTCTGTTCTGGTGACAACAGAAACCATGGCACTCTGGTTTTATGATTACCAAGAAAAGTACGGGAATGGATTACATTTACAAATAATCCTGTTTGTTGCAGATTTCATTTGTTTTTCATTGTTAACCAATGAGTATGATTTGAAACTCATTTTTATATAAACAAAACCAAGAGTCGATGTTTTGCATAGTGAAAAGCTAGGAGCTGTTTGAAACAAGACTTCTCAGAAAAACACTTGTGGGACGACATCCAGGAAAAAGAGCTCTCGTTTTTTATTATCATGTGCCCAGTACAGCATTCAAACACTCAACATGTTTTTTTTTCCCTAGAGTCATTTCCCGGCTTTTCACACAGAGATGCTATATTAAGGGTAAAAGATGCTGGAATTGATGCCTTTTGCTGAATGTTTACTTGAAGAAAATACTGCAGACCAATCCAAAGGATTACAGACTCTCACTTACATGGTATTATTGGGCAGTTCCATGATATCACCACAGACTTTAAGACAGCTGAAGCACAGAGTGGCATTTCAGCAAGAGGAGGAGCTGTGTGAGATCATCCATCACGTGGATTCCAAACTAGAGAGTCAGTTTTGAATAGGGTTGCCAATTTTGGTTGGATGTATTCCTAGAGGTTTCATCACATGACATAATCTTTAATTAAAGATGAATCTTTAATTCCTGGAAACTCCAGGACAATCCTGGAGGATTGGCAACCCTAGTTTGAACCACTTAGGGCTAGTCTGCACTACAAAGGCTTTGGTGGTAAAGCGATATCAGCAGAGCCCCCTACTGGAGATGCAGCACAAATCACTTCTTTTGCTAGGATAGTTAAAATACCTCCCTGAACACCATCACCTACACTGACAAAAGGCTCTTTTGCTGGTATAAGCTACATCTACACAAGGGGTTTACACTCCTAACCAGCATGCCTGTATGAGCAAAACTTTGTAGTGCAGACGTGGCCTCAGATTAGGGTGACCAGATGTCCCGATTTTATCAGGACTGTCCCGATATTTATTTGTCGGGACGTGAATTGCCCTGATATTTTGCACTCCAGCGCACAGGCAGAGGGGGCTCGTGCCCTCAACTCAGACCCAGCCCTGCCCCGACTTCGCCCCCTCCCTGCCCCATTGGATCCCTCCCCAAATCCCCGCCCTGGCCCCACCTCTTCCCCAAGCACGCCGCGTTCCTCCTCCTGTCCCCTCCCTCTCAGGCTTGCGCGAATCAGCTATATGGCGGCGCAAGCGCTGGGAGGGAGGGAGGGAGGGGAAGCAGGATGCGGCAGCCTGCTCAGGGGAGGCGGAGGTGAACTGATGCGGTGGGGGGCACGGCGGGGAGCTGCCAGTGGGTGCTCAGCCCCCACCAATTTTTCTTATGCTCCAGTAGCTATTTTATTTTTTTTCCCCTCCGCTGTGGCCCATCCCACCCCCCCATGTCCTGATATTTCATGTCTCTCATCAGGTCACCCTACCTCAGATGCTACCTCAGATGTGGTGGCATAACCTCTCAAGCACAGCACTAAGGTGGCTCTCTAACCCAAAAAGGTTTTTGTCTCACTGCTTTATACAGGGACAAAATCCTCTCTCATCTGGACCATAATCATCCTACTGACTCTACTCTTGTTTAGATAATCATTTCCATACTTCCTCTTAATTACACAGGAATGGAATTCACACTGCTTGCTATTCAGGATTTTGAATATTTTGTTTGACTTATTTAATGTGTTCATTATTATTTTAATTGATTAGCATCATGATGGTCTCAGCTGGAGAAGTAGATGATAAATGAAATTATTACAGTTGAGAATATTTTATTCAATTACTTAATATTAAGTAAATAAAATTACTATTTTAAATTGAAGTAAGTAAGTAAAGGTCTCCTCCAGAGTTCCTGTATGGGCTTGAGCAAGTTATTTCTGTGTGGAAGTACTTGTGCCCAGCTCTTTCAAGTCCAAGTCCAGTGCCTTGAACAGAGGAGAACATGCTTTTTCCTTATGTCAGAACACAAAACAGGGACATTCAATTAAATTGAAAGGCAGCAAATGCTAAATTGAGGAAGAAATACCTTTTCATACAATGCATAGTTAGAATGTGGAACTCATTGCCACAGGATGTCATTATAATCAAGAATTTAGCAGAGTTCAAAGACATGATGCTATAGCTAATTTTGACAAAAATGTTGAACGGGGTGTAAAACCTCATGCTTTGGGGCTTAAACTCATCTCTAATTATTAGGCATAAGGATAAGACTTTCATGGGGAGCAGATTATTCTATAACTGCCTACTGTGGTGTTTCTTGCATCTTTCCCCGACACATCTGGTGATGGCCAGTGTCAGAGACAGGAACTTGGTTAGATGGACCATGCTAGATGCTCCTATGCTAGAGCCCTTCTTCAAATAAACAATTAGGGAGGAGAAACGAACACTAACAAACTTACCTATTTTTCTTTAACCTCATTCTTGGAAGTGGCTGAATCATTTTCACTGACACTTTCCAAAACATTTCAGCTTGAGGCAGACAACTAGCATGTAAACTTTCCGTCTGAATGATTAGAATTTGACAATGTTATAAGCAACTCAAAAAAAGGGACCTTCTAATGGAAAATGTTAGACAACATTAACTATTGTTTTCATGACCAACGCAAAATTTAGACACCCCGATAAAGTGGGGTGAGAAACAGGAGGTTTTGAAAAAGTTTTTCTTATGTTCTGAAATATGCTCTTCACCCTTCATGCTCCTCTCCTCTTACAGAGTTGACCAAAACCAAAGCTTCCCTGCAAGCAAGGGGAGTAACTATTGTTGAGATACTGCGATTAGAAAGAATTGGATTTACAATGGCTGAAAGTTATTAATTCCTCATATTAAAAACTACTGCAAAATTAAAGACTTGCGGGCTGATTTTCATTTACCCCACGGCCACTTTACATCACTCTGCTAGTGCAAACTGGCCTTTCCAAGTGAGTATACATGTAATTTATACTCTCTTTATGGCCATGTAAATGAACCTGAGCACTAAAAAGGGGCCTCAGTACAAATGAGAACAGGCCCTTAATTTACAAATAAAATATGTTTTCAATTTGTTTGTTCTGCAAGAGAAAAAATAGACAAAACTTACTAGTCTTAAAACATGCTATACAACCAAACCAGAAACTCATCGTTCAGCACTCTTTAGAAAGTTTAATAAGGAAATATTCAAGCAAAGGAGGCTGGTTATTTCAAAGTCTGAACACTTTCTCCTTTCAAGATTTGTAAATTACACTTCAGTACTGTAATTTATGCAGATCACAAAATTAGGATAAGGATGACCATCCTTTCCAGGCATATCTTGTACTTGAAAGTGAGCTATTAATGTATTACACAAACAGCTCAGCAGTTCTGTTGCACTGAAGGCTTCAAACAATACAGTACACAAACTTGTTAGCTAAAAGAACTACTGTTTTTGTGACATCATAGCAGATTTCTTGCTGAATTCTGTTAAATCCTTTAGCACACTCATCTTTTCGTTACCTGATTTAAGCAGCTCCTGCTTCTTAAGAAAATGGGCAGCCCTGAACATTATACAAGCAGAAGTGAAGACCCATATTATAGCAGAGTTCTTCATGTGCTTCATTGCTAGAACTCTGATCCTCTCACACATATCTGACTGACAACAGCTGCTGCATAGCAAACATTTCCTGCATCTAATCTCCCTGCCTAACTCTGCACAAATCTCATTTTAATTCTTCCAAGCACACACGTAGCCATCAAGGATGACCACAAACATTAGTTTCCTTGGCAATTTAATTTGTTTATATAACCCTTTCGCTGCTACTGTAAATTGATAGAAGTTTCTTTTCAGTTTTATATATTCTCAGTTAAAAAACAAAACTGAACAAGTTTCTTCAGATGACTCATCAACCAAAACCAACGGGAAAAAAATCTTATGAAAACTCGTATTAGTGCTCAAATAGACATCAGTAAAATCTTTTTATCCTTCAGTCTAAGGGAAAACATGGTTCTACAAACTAAACTTGCAATCTACACACTAGGGACAATGAATTACTGCAGTGTAAATTTGTTGCATGGCTGACTGTTTGGCCATGAAATCCCTGAGGATTAACAATTTTATTTTTTAAGGTTTTATTTTATTAAGTATATTGTTATCAATTATATGGGATTTTAGGTGTTAAACTGGTATTATTAATAGGCTCATTTTTCACATGCCATGCATAACCTGGATCTCTCAGGCCCTGTTCACAATTTCTGCCAGATCTAGAAACAGTTTTCTCGATTTGTTTTTGTCAACAGTTCAGGTTTTATGGTTAAAATGGTTTTACCAGCGAGTGGCAGTCAGCGTGAAAGGGTAGAAACATTTCTTTAAAATGGTGGCTGAAAACACTTCTTCATCAATTGTGTCTTAATATTTAGAACTGTTTCCCTTTTTCTTCTAAAGGGCGGAACAATTCTGTCAATTTACAATAGGGGTTCTCAAACTGGGGGTCGGGAGGTTATTACACGGGCAGTCATAAGCTGTCAGCCTCCACCCCAATCCCTGCTTTGCCTCCAGCATTTATAATGGTGTTAAATATATTAAAAAGTGTTTTTAATTTATAAGGGGGGGTCGCACTCAGAGGTTTGCTATGTGAAAGGGGTCACCAGTACAAAAGCTTGAGAACCACTGATCTACAATAATCTTTTTTAGATTAATTTCCAATGGACCAGAGTGACGTTTTACGTGATCTCTTATATAAGCACCACAGTTACCAGATACAGGAGAATGTCTCAGCCACTTCAAACCCACCTCTTAACCAAAACTCACAAATTACAATGAACAGGATGGACTTTTAGGAGGAAGCTAAATTCATACGCCCAAGTAACAAACTGTTGTTTGTCACTCAGGTAAGAGCAATGCATGATTCTGAGAGGACATCTTGCACAATGGCCTTTAAGCTCTGTCCAACACTACAATGGTTGCTAGCTGCTGAGATGTTTTCCAAGATGGATTCTTGGAAACTATTACAGCTCAAGTAATTTTGCCAGTTCATGCTGACCTGTGTTATGGGAAGAAACTTTTTAAATGTAGCTATTCAAAACCTTTTAAAATAGCCCTAATCCTGAAAGATGAACTGTAATTTGTGGGTTTCGCTTAAAGGACATGTACGAAGTCTGAGAGACACAATTCACACTTTTCCAGTACCGGTGGCTCTTAGAAAAAGGGATCATATAAGGCATCATATTTAGTAATTTACTATGACTTGGGCTCCAGCTAAAGTAGTGTTTACGCAGGGTCCTAGAGCCCAGGCCCAAACATCTACGGTACGAGCCTCAGTCAGCTGGTACAGGCCATCCTTTGGTTTTTAGCTGCAGTATAAACATACCCTTAGTGTGCTGATAACACGGACTGAACAGAGTTGATGAAGCAAAAGACACAGATATTCTGCTGGTCACTGCCATGGACCACTGGGTTCCTCATGTAGCCCCTTGATGTGCCTCATGTGCAATCATCACTGTGTTGCCAAATCGCTTTAAGAATCAGTATTTTATATTGTATCATGCTTCTGTGATGGCTATTGAGAGACCAGTGTCACAACAAACCCTGCTGCAGATCTGGCTTTCTGAGTGGGGACAGGCCCTGAATGGCGTCCAGAAAGCAGCACTATGGTGGTTAAACTGGAGGCTACTTTGATTCAGACACTGAAGTTAGTCACTCTCACCCGATATCTCCCTACGCATAGTTACCAGAAAGGCTGGGGATGCCTCATCTGCTTAAAGCAGGCTCTTTTCCATCTGCGCTTCCCTCTAAAGCCCTCTCGACATGGATTTAGCGCACAGCTACACTAGCAATACACTGAACCCAGCACGTAAATGATATATCTATCTCACATGCCCCAGTGGATTATTTTGCCTACGTCAATAAAATTACACTTTCCCCATTATACACCAATGAGCTGAGCCAGTTATTCTTCATTTCTAAATCAGAAAGATAAAACATATCTAAGGACAAAGAAATGACAGGTGTTTTATATTGGAAACGTGTTCCAGTTTTTAAGAAACTATTCAAAATCAGTTTTAACATATACCGTATTAAACTGTAGAAAGCATCCTTTTCAACTGCAAACCTTACTCCACCCAACAGGATACAGTGACTGTGAAATAGAACTAACGCTACAAAATCCCTTCCCTATAATAGTAATATCTGCATATGGCAAACATTATCCTTGCTCAGAAATTGCAGATAAAGGATGGAGGGCACTCCAGTTTCAATGTAATGTTTGAACAGCCCCCATCACCAACCATCCATAGCCTACATTTTCCTTATCATTCAAATCAACAAAACAGGAAACACAAAAGGGGCATTAAAATTGCATAGGATATGGGTGGTGGGGAAGAAGCATATAAGTCCCTCAAATTCTTTTCAACTGAGTATGCTTAGAAAAATTCTTACGTATACATATTTCATTAAAGTACAACTGAACCCAAATAATATATGCAACTGTTTTCATTTGAGCATCCCACCTGTACAAACAACAGTTCCTTCCTTTCAAACTGATTTACAATCCAAAACCATTTTTTCAAAATGGATCACAAACATCATATTTTGTTTGAATTTAATCCAATTTTGCACAAAACAGAAATGTAAATTTAAATCAAGCACATGTTTTGCTTTAACATAACATGCCACTTACATGGCCAAGAGGCTGTTATGCATAAATCTAAGGTAGTGCTGTATTACTAGTAAAAAGATGCTGGTTGACACAGGAAAATCACCGTAAGAGCTGGCTAAGGGACAGAGAGATGTCAATGTTCATTCCATTGGGGGATCCATCCATTGCTTATCAAAGACATCTGTACGTTTAGGGTCCTTTAGGATCCCTTGCTGTTCCTGGCTTCTCAGATATTTGTAGTGACACACTGTGCCTTTTTTCTTCTATGATTTTTTCCCCCTCTTTCCAGTGCTAGGTCTCTTTTTATTATTAATCTAAACTGCCCATTAATGGATGAAAAATAGCAAACCGGCAATGTATGATCAGGTAAAAAATATTCTAAAAATGTAGCCTACTGTAAACAATGGCATCTCCGAAAACAAACTGTTTTCTATGAGAGATCCATTTAATACTCATATGAACTTCACTGTGGGGTGATGAGTTAAGAAGTAACTGTGACACAAATGGATTAATAAATTACTATTGCTTGATGCACTGTGTATCCACTTAAAATATCTCTCCACAGGTAGTTTGAGAAGAAGGTGGTATCAGGAAGAGACTGAAGAGAACGTTTTTATGATGTATAACTGGATATTAACATGCTTTTGGTAAGCTCAGAGAGCTGATAGGTAAGGTCCCATGGGAATCAAGACTGAAGGGAAAAATAACTGAAGAGAGTTGGCAGTTTTTCAAAGGAACACTATTAAGGGCCCAAAAGCAAGCTATTCCGATGGTGTAGGGGAAAGATATGAAAATGTGCAAAGTTAGACACTCGCTGTTTTTGGCTTTAATCCGAGGGTAGATCTTGCATTGATCCTTGATCAGAAATATATTAAGCTTGTATGTCATACTTAAAGAATGAAGACTAGTCAGAATTAGCAAAGGATGGAATATTAGGGGCAATATAACACATGAAAGCATAGGGCAAGATTGAGATAGGAAGGCACGCTATAAATGAGCTCAAACTAGCTATTGGGAATAAAGGGAAACAGAAGAAGACTTTTTGTCAATATCATTAGAACCAAGAGATAGACCAAGGACAGGGGGTAGCTGTCCCACGTGCTTCAGGGCTGGTCATACACTCTGGGTATAAAGTCGATTTTGTAGATGACGCAATTGCAGCTACGTGAATAAACGTAGCTGAAGTCGAATATTCTAAAAGATTTACTCACCCGTCCTCTACGCGTGCGGAATGTCGAATGTCCGCAGTCTCGCTCATTGTCGATTCCGCGAACTCCATTGGGTTAGGTGGAGTTACGATATCGATATAGCGCCTCAAGATGCGAACTATCCTTCAGTTAGTGCGCTATCATATTATATCTAGATAGATCGAGCAGAATCCCGTTACAGTGTCTTTAAGGGCGCGCGAATACGCGCGTTAGTTGCTAAGGACGTGGCTCAGTGAGAGGGAGAGAACAGTTAACAGGAAAGCTGGGAAGTGACAGAGAGCTTAATGACTTTTTTGTTTGCGGCTTCACTGATGAAGTCTGAAAGGAATGTGCTAACATAGTGTAATTGCATATGGTGAGGTAGGGTAGGTTAGAGGATATAATATAATAAGAAGAGCAAATTAAAAATCACTTAGAATAGGTTAGATGACCTGCAAGTAACTCTAGGGCCTATGAAATTGAATCCTAGATATCTCAAGAGTTTAATATGAGAGAGGGATCTAGATGCCTCTAGTAATTTTATCTTTGGAAAGTCATGCGAGACTGGAGAGATCGCAGAAGACTGGTAAAGGGGCAAATATAGTGCCCATCTATAAAAGAAATGAAAACAACCAGGAAACACAGACCATGTTGAGTTTGAACTTCCTGTGCCAGGGAAGATAATGTGAGCATAGTATTAAAGAAATCATGCTGGCAAACACTTGGAGTGTGGTAAGGGTGATAGGAATTAGCCAGCATGATTTGTTAAAGAACAAATCGTGGTCAAACCAATCTGTATAGCTTTTTGGATTAGGATAACGAGCCTTGTGGATAAGGAGAAGCGGTGGTGTGGAGTACCTAGACTTTAGTAAGTGCCACTTGATGACGGGTCTCGCCTATGATATCCTTATGATAGAACTAGGCGAATCTCAATTTAAGATGGGGCTTAGTATAAGTGGGTGGGCATGAACTGGTCTGATAACTGTCTATCCAGAGAAGTGGTTATTAATGGCTCCCAATCCGCTGGATTAAGTATAAACAAGTGGGCGTTCTCGCAGGGGTCTGTTTTGGGACCTAGCTGCTGTTCAATATAGCTTCACAACGACTTAGACGTTGCACAGTAAGAAAGAATGCCTTATTTAGTTTGCAGATATGTACGCAAACTGGAGGGATTGCTAACATGCTTTGGAGTGACAGGGTCAAAATTCAAAATGGATATGGACCAAATTGGGGAAAATGGTACTGAGGCTAAACCGGATTGAAGTTCAGTAAAGAAAATGCAAAGTGACTCCACTTAGGATAGGAACAATCAGTGGTTCACACATACACAGCTGGGAAGAGACTGTCTTAGGAAGAGCGTATAGGCAAGAAAGGAGATCTAGGGGTGCATTTAGTGGGGAGCACGGGAAGCTAAATATGATCAACAGTGTGATACTGTTGCCAAAAAGCAGAACGTTGATTCTGGGATTGCATTAACAGGTGTGTGAAACAAGACACGAGAAGTCATTCTTTTCCGCTCTACTTCTGCACTGGGGTTAGCCTCAACTTGGGAAATATTGTGTCCAGGTTCTGGCAGCCGCATTTGCAAGAAGGAGATGTGGAGAAATTGTGAGAGGGTTGGCCAGAGAAGAGCACTTAAATGAATGATTAAATGGTCTTAGAGAAACTGACCATTGAAGGAAGGTTCTGAAGAGAAATTGGGTTTATTATTGAGAAAAGAGAAACTGAGAGGGTGTTACATGACAAGAGACAGTTTCAGTGACTAAAAGGTGTCGGATCAGGAATGGGATGGAAAACTTGTTCACCTTAGCCTCTAATGATTAGGAAGTGCAAGAAGCGATTGGCTTAAACTGCAGCATAGGGGATTTAGGTGGACATTAGGAAAAAGTTCCTAACTGTCAGGGAGTTTAACAACTGGAATAGGAATTGCCGATAGGGTAGGGGTGAATCTCCATTGCTCTGGAATGATTTAAGAGTAGGTTAGATTAAATGTCTTATCAGGGATGGTCTAGACAGTATTTGGTCCTGCCATGAGGGCAGGGGACTGGACTCGATGACCTCTCGAGGTCCCTTCCAGTCCTAGAGTCTATGAGTCTATGCTTGAGATTTAAACCAGTGCCCAGTTCCTAGCTGTGTTACTCCTTTACTTCCAAAGTCCTCTTCAGCATACAGTACTTAAAAACAAGCCTTTGGAAAGGTCCTTGCTTCATTGTTTTGTCATTCCTAAATGATCTAAGTGGCTGGTTAATTTTGTTTATGGGTCTGTTGTAATAAAAGCCAGAACACCAAGATAAGCTGCCAATGTGTCTCAAAGCAGTAACATATGAAACGTGTCTTCTTTGTTACTTGTCAAATCTGTGAATGCAGTGTTCACTAATCAAAACAATTATACTTTATTGCTATAACCGTATCTGTTTCCAGTGATGGTAACAAGAGTGAATCCCTCCTCTAGGAACCTCATTCCCAAACTGTGCTGAATGTTATTCTGTTGTATGGGTTTCATCTTTGAGCATACTACTCTGGCTTGTTCCATAAACTCATTTTTCTATTAACTACCGCAATAATACTGTTCATAATTATTCACAGTATGTTTTGGACAATGTATCATAAAATATGCAGATTAAGCGACTAATGAATGCTGTAGATATGATGGGAAGATATTTAGGCACTTATTCTCAGGTCATCTTCTAGAATGAGTAAGATTGGAAGAGGTTAACAGGGAATACTGTCAAAATATTGGCTTTTAAAATACCACACAGGTTGATGAGCCAAGATGGGTGAATAGTAAAGCAGGATTATTTGTGAATTTGTTTGCCTAATCCAGATCTTATTTCAGTCCACATCTGCAAACTTTATTATTATGACTATTATTATTTTGCCACTGGGAGGGGGTGTTAGGTGTTACACAAGTGTATACGGGTGTTCATGTACAAACTCACTAATTCACACGTGGATGAGCACATATATTTGAATGCCTGCACTCATGCCAGAAGTGGTTGCCTGGCCACCATAAATTGAGACTGTGTCAAAATGTTCGTTTTAGCAGGGGTGATAAGTCTCCTAAAGTTTGTGCATTTTGAATTACAGGATTAAACTGTAAAAGCAGCAGAGAATCCTGTCGCACCTTATAGGCTAACAGACGTTTTGAAGCATGAGCTTTCGTAGGTGAATACCCACTTCGTCAGATGCATGTAGTGGAAATTTCCAGGGGCAGGTATATAGATGCTAGCAAGCAAGCTAGAGATAACGAGGTTAGTTCAGTCAGGGAGGGTGAGGCCCTGTTCTAGCAGTAGAGGTGTGAAAACCAAGGGAGGAGAAACTGGTTCTGTAATTGGCAAGCCATTCACAGTCTTTGTTTAGTCCTGAGCTGATGGTGTCAAATTTGCAGATGAACTGAAGCTCAGCAGTTTCTCTTTGAAGTCTGGTCCTGAAGTTTTTTTGCTGCAGGATGGCCACCTTAAGGTCTGCTATAGTGTGGCCAGGGAGGTTGAAGTGCTCTCCTACAGGTTTTTGTATATTGCCATTCCTAATATCTGATTTGTGTCCATTTATCCTTTTCCGTAAAGACTGTCCACTTTGGCCGATGTACATAGCAGACTGGCATTGCTGGCATATGATGGCGTATATTACATTGGTGGACGTGCAGGTGAATGAACCGGTGATGGTGTGGCTGATCTGGTTAGGTATTAAACTGAAATGGTAATTGCACTTTGTTGTAAAGTGCTAGAATCTTCTAGCCTGCTCTAAAGTAAAAACGGCCAATGTGACCTTAGTTCTGAGAGTTCTAAAAGAACAAGTTGGAAAAATGGGCTGCCTGACCTTTTCTATAGATCCCTTTAAAAGAATTAATAAAGCAGTAGGATGTCTGAAATTAACGTGTCTACCTTTTTGTGGTTTCAACTCGTGTATGACTACTATTTAAAATTTAAAACATTAATTTTCACACACACACACACACACACACATATATATATCACTGGCTTTCGTGAATAAAATAAATATTACAATATTAGCATGAGGAATAAGGAGGAGAGAAGGTGACCTGGGTATTATGTGCAGCAGAGTAGTCCTTTACCTGGAGACCCTGGCCACAGAAGATGGAGCAAGGTGTCTACTTTGTGGAGCTCCTTCTTTATAAACAGATGGAGCTGCTGGTAGGTTGCTCTTCAGGAAAGTTCCCTCAATTCTGGAACTTGGTCTGCCAGAGCCTGAGTTTGTTACATAACTGCTGCAAGGCTTACCTTTTTCCTCAGGCAACAAGGGAGGAGGTTGCTGAGGGATGAAGGGGCCTTCTTATCTCTCAGTTCCCTTGATCTTTCTTCAGATCCTTAATGTTACTTCAGGCAAACACATATCATTATGTAAAGTTAGGTATCTTCTGTGTACTCCAAATTCAATTTTCTTACAACTTTGCTGATAAATATGCTACAGCTATTGTGGCATCATTATCTATCAGATATCTGGTCTTGTGTGTGAGGACTGTCTCTCAGACTCAACCTGAAAAACACTGACATTCTAACTCTTAAGCCTAAGCCCCCTCATGGTTTCATCTGTCTTCCGCCTATGACTGCTGTGCACAGTTACAGATAATTTGGAGCTGAATTGTACCCAATTCTGAAAGTAAAAAAATAAAAAGTAGGCAGGTTCCTGTAATGCTGCAGTGCAGCCCTAAGTCTGGATGCAGAGCACAGGGGCTATATGGAAATGAACAACAGAAGTAAACCCTGTATAAGAAACCTGATTGGACCCTCCCTCTCAAAGTATGTTTCATTTAACTTCATATTTCTCTCTTTCTAATCTGTATATTATTTTTCTTCTTCTAGTGATAACTGAAATGAAGTCTGAAAAGTCTTCAAAGCTTCTGATGTGCTCATGTCTGTCTCAGCGTAATCTCAAGATTGTTTCTGCAAGACTAGATCATTCTTTGTTGCCATGTGTGATCACAGAATATCAGGGTTGGAAGGGACCTCAGGAGATCATCTAGTCCAACTCCCTGCTCAAAGCAGGACCAATCCCAAGATAGATTTTTATCCCAGTTCCCTAAATGGCCCCCTCAAGGATTGAACTTACAACCCTGGATTTAGCAGGCCAATGCTCAAATCACTGATCTATCCCTCACCCCTAGTTCAGAATATGGCTGCTGGGTTCCTTTGAGGAGAGTATGTGAAAAAAAAAGAATGTAAACATATTCCCACTTTAAGAAACCACTTTATTGGTGACCAGTTAAATACTGAATCTATCAGCAAATTGCTTCTACTCTGAAAGGCATTTTCCAGGGCTCAAGTCACCTGGTAAAACATCTCCTTTTAACTCTTTATGTTGCCGATCTTTCACTGTCAGAGGGCGGCATAAGCTTTTGTATTTTTAAAAATCCCAGATTTTAAATCATATTTTAAAACCTTTGACTCAGAGCCAGATCACTCTGACCTTGTTTGGAGGCAGAAGAAGCTGCAAGGAGCCTAACCAGACTTAGGCAAGCAGCACTGGCAATCTTTGGGCTTGGGAGAGCAGAGGAACTGTTCCCACCATACTCCTTTCTTGGTGTACATCACCACAAAGCAGATGATAGGAGGCAAGGCAAGGGTTGGTACAGTCTGTACCCTTTTCTTTAGCCTCCTAAGGGCAGTAATATCTTGCAAATTTCAGTTGTTGGGTTTAGTGTGCGGGTAACCGGGTGATGCTGGTGACTTACAACATACATGAGGTCAGACTAGATGACCTGGTGGTCCCTTCTGGCTTTACATTCTATGACTCTTCTTAGCACCAAGGAGCTTGAACTGCACCCTAGTCAGGGTAGTGTCTAGATGGCAAAAGTTAGCCCTTTGATTTCACATTGCCAAACTAAAAGGCAAAGGCTGATCCTTCAAACTGCATCTGCACTGACTGTGCCCACAAAAAAGCCATTTGTATGTGTTTACGCAACACTGGCCTCATCTTTGAAAATGCATCTTTTACTGTGTAAAGAATTCAGAATTAACACTTTCTGAAGATTTTCATTTGGGCTTATTTCATCCTTTCCAAAGGTGAAGAATGGATGGGGTCTAGTATTTGTATGGGTGTTTTTTTGTTATTATGTATCTATGAGGCAGCCAAAACAATGCAAGACCTGGCATGTCATCTCATGCATGGCAGAGATATGGAGGAGAAAACACCACTTGTCTGATTTTTTTCCAACGCCAAAGCAAGGTCCCTGATGCAACTAGCATGAAAAGTAGTACAGAATATAAAATAAGGGGATTATGTGCCTAACTGGATGGCATGGAATAGGAAGAAAACATACTTGAATGCAGAGTTTTCAATTCTTTGGAACAATAAAATAGCAAACCAAATGGATTTATAGGGTTCTGAATTGCAAATCTAAGTGCGAAAGATTTTTCAGAGGCTGAGGGATAATTTTAACAGTGATTGCTCTTGGATCGTAACCTTTTCTTTGGTCACAAATTTGCAAGCCCTTTCATTTAGTACAATGCAATGGAACTCACATACTCTTTCCAAACAGCGGAAATGGTCTGCATGGTGAGGGAAGAAAGGTGGCTTGCTTTTAACAGTCCTCCCAAACTGTAATTTGACTGCCTGGGGACAGGTGAGTAGAACAAAAATGGAAACCACAGTAAGCCACCTACTTGCTTGCTTGGTATTGGCATCTTATTAAGTGCCACAGTCATAAAGGACTCCTGGATTAGCTTTGTGACCTCCTCAAAGATCTTGCTCATCAGGGCCTCCTATACTATATCAGAGGATTAGGTCTGGTCCACACACAGATTTTACACCAGTATAACTTGGGTTGAGATTTTTTTTTTTAACTTATCCAGAGGGTGCCTCTGTCAGCCAGCACCATTTCCTGGCTATGCATGATGTTATGATGAATCTGCCTCAATTTCTCTCATTCTGCTAACAATCATTTGGCCTGTACCAAATGGCTTTCTCTTATGATTCCAGCTGGGTCATTTATCCCCCTTTTCAGGCCAATAAAAAGCCTGACAGAGCAGGAGTTCAGTGACCCTACAGAAGGATCAATAAGCCTACGCCCCCACAAAGTCCTGACCCCTTTCCGCCAAGGGGTTTTACTATTCCTTTTGCTGGGGATGGTAGGAGAACCTAAGCCCACCCACTCTCCTGGATTCCAGCCCAGAGACCCTGTGTTAAGCAGCTCCTCACAATCCCTCGCTGCTTCCTACCTCACCTCTCTTGTAGGCTTTTTCCAGATTCATGTTCTCTGAGTCTCTCTCACTGGAAGTCTCATCTCCTGGTCAGCTTCCAGCCAGCCTGCTGCTGCAGGAGTATCCTCTGGGCAATCCCTCAGTCTGTGTGGCAGTCACCCCTCTCCTCTGATCCGCAATTTCATATCCCCCAGGTGTTGCTGGCCTAGCAATTAGCCTCAGCTGAAGATGGTGGCCCACCTGTTTGTGCCTTGGTGGTCATGGTAGGATGGGGTCTGTATACCCTATGGCACTACTGATATAGTTATACTGGTACAACCTCTTGTGAGGACACAGTTATAGCTTATTCCCCTTCCCATATGGAAACAAGCTCTACCGGTATAAACATATTTATAGTAGTATGATCGCATCCACACTAGTGGGGTTGTATTGTTCTAACTGTATAGACATAGCTACACTTAGTATTGCTAACTTTCTCATCACACAAAACTAAATACCCTTGCCCTGTCCCTTCCTTGAGGCCCTACCCCCAACTTTTTCTGATGCCTTGCCCCCCTCGTCACTCTCTCTCCCCCATCCTCACTCACTTTCAGTGGGCTGGAGGGGGGGCTGGGGTGCAGGAGGGGGTGAGGGTCTGGCTGGGGGTGTGGGCTCCAGGGTGGGGCCAGAAATGAGGAGTTTAGGGTGCGGGAGGGGGCTCCGGGCTGGGGCCTGAGATGCAAAAGGGGGTGAGAGCTCTGGCTGGGGGTGTGGGCTCTGGGTGGTCCTGGGGGTGAGCGGTTTGAGGTGCAGGAGGGGGCTCTGGGCTGGAATCAAGCAGGCCAGTGGGAGCGGGCTCAGGAATGGGGCAGGGTGCTGGGGTACGGAAGGGGGTGCAGGCTCTGGCTGGGGATGTGGGCTCTGGGGTGGGGATAAGGGGTTTGGGGTGTGGGAGGAGGCTCAGGGCTGGGCTGGCCTGCAGGAGGGGGGTGCAGGCTATGGGAGGGAATTTGAGGGGTGGGACAGGGCTCAGGACAGGGGGTTGGGGTCCACGACAGGGTGTGGGCTCCAGGAGGGGATTCCAATCAAGGGCAGGGGGTTGTGGTGCGGGCTCCAGCTGGGTGACACTTACCTCAGGTAGCTCCCAGTCCGCAGCCCAGTGGGGCAAAGGAAGGCTCCCTGCCTATCCTGGCTCCACATGGCTCCCGGAAATGGCTGGCATGTCCGGCTCCTAGGCACAGGGGCGGACAGGCAGTTCTGTCCAACACGCGCTGTCCGTGCACATAGGCACTGCCCTCACAGCTCCCATTGGCCGTGGTTCCTGGCCAATGGGAGCTGTAGAGCCAGCACCTAGGGTGGGGGCTGTGTGTGGAGCTTCCCTGATCACTCCTACATGTAGGGGCCACAGGGATATGCTGGCTGCTTCTGGGAGCTGCAGGGAGCCTGCCTTAGCCCTACTGCGCTGCCAAACAGACTTTTAACAGCCCAGTCAGTGGTGCTGATTGAAGCCACCAAGGTCCCTTTTCGACCGGACATTTCAGTCTAAAACCAGACGCCTGGCAACTCTAGTTACAGCAGTACAATTTATGTGCAGACAAGACCTTATGTTGTTTAACAGATGCGGGATCCTTTGAAAATAAAGAGAGGCACACAGTAAGGAGCATGAAAATAGACGCATTTTGTGGATGTGGCATGTTTTTTGCAGGATGCTGGGGTCACAGCTATGGTTGGTTATTTTCTGGCTGCAGGGAGGCTGTTTGCTCATATCCCTGTATTTTAAAATTATATCAAAATCAACAAAAGACCAGGATATAATTTTTTCCCTTTTGATATAAATCGAAATAAATACATAAAAAGAGCGTCCTTTCTGATTAGCATATTGATCATTCACACACTGCATTCACTCACTTCCCAAACAGCTGGTTGTTGTTATACACAGCATGTAACTGATAACAGGCTGGCTGCCATTTTGTTTTATCTTCCTGTAATGCGGATAGTATTTCACTGACCACAAAGAGTACTGGTTCTATACACTGACTGTCCCATTCCACTTTCTTCTCTCCCCTCCCCTTGTTTGTTTATTTAAGTAAAAGGGCTTTTCTCTGCAATCTGGCAATGTGCACTATGGAGATGTGATTTCTAATGCACTCTGTCTACGTAGACGCTGTTGGTGCACATGAAACATTCCCGTGTGTTTTAACATCATGCTGTTTGAAACAATACTATGTAAGCAAAAAATGCTGTATGCAATTTTGAGCGTGCACCAGTAAGGTTTACAACAGGGGTAGGCAACCTATGGCACGTGTGCCGAAGGCAGCATGCGAGCTGATTTTCAGTGGCACTCACACTTCCCGGGTCCTGGCCACCGGTCCTGGGGTCTCTGGATTTTAATTTAATTTTAAATGAAACTTCTTTAAACATTTTTAAAAAAACTTATTTAATTTACATACAACAATAGTTTAGTTATATATTATAGACTTATAGAAAGAGACCTTCTAAGAACCTTAAAATGTATTACTGGCACGCGAAACCTTAAATAGAGTGAATAAATGAAGACTCGGCACAGCACTTCTGAAAGGTTGCCGACTCCTGGTCTACATGGACCAGTTACTATACAATATGTTAGTGGGCTCCAGAAATCACTTCCCTGTACTGCATGTTGGTGCAACATCTAGGTAAGCCCTAAAGATTCCAGGTTGTGGATTCTGATTAGAAGCAGAGATTGCTGAATGCCTTTCTGTGAAGACTGCACAGTGAGAGAGACTACTATTAGTTTTAGAAAAGTGAAATGATATTTCCTCATGCGGTAAAGGCCAGATCCCCGAGAGTTGATGTATACCTGCAAATACTCCTTACCTTGATTGAGTGGGTTATCTCTATGATTATCTACATGGGAGGGATACTTCTTGGTTGAAAGTGGGAGAACTCTTTTTTCTTGCTTAAATTAATTCAGTTTACACAATGCAAACATATCACACAGCATTAGATAAACAGAAGAAAAAACAACTTTTAACATGGCATGGCACTTTTGTAGCTGGCATTGCAAAGAATTTATGTGCCAGATATGCTATATATTCGTATGCCCCTTCATGCTTCAGCCACCATTCTGGAAGACATGCTTCCATGCTGATGATGTTCATTAAAAAAATAGTGTGTTAATTAAATTTGTGACCAAACTCCTTGGGGGAGAATTGTATGTCCCCTGCTCTGTTTTACTCGCATTCTGCCATATATTTAATGTTATAGCAGTCTCGGATGATGACCCAGAACATGCTATTTGATTTACTAACATTGTCAGTGCAGATTTGACAAAATGCAAAGAAGGTACCAATGTGAGATTTCTCAAAATAGCTACAGCACTCAACCCAAGGTTTAAGAATCTGAGGTGCCATCCAAAATCTGAGAGGGACAAGGTGTGGAGCATGCTTCCAGAATTCTTAAAAGAGCAACACTCAGATGCGGAAACTACAGAACCTGAACCACCAAAAAAGAAATCCAACCTTCTGCTGGTGACATCTGACTCAGATGACGAAAATGAACATGCATCGGTCTGCTCTGCTTTGGATCATTATCGAACAGAACCCATCATCAGCATGGACGCATGTCCCCTGGAATGGTGGTTGAAGCATGAAGGGACATATGAATCTTTAGCACATCTGGCACATAAATATCTTGCAATGCCAGTTACAACAGGGCCATGTGAATGCCTGTTCTCTCTTTCAGGTGAGCATTATAAACAAGAACTGGGCAGTATTATCTCCTGCAAATGTAACCAAACTTGTTTGTCTCTGAGATTGGCTGAAGTAGGACCGAGTGCACTTGTAGGCTCTAAAGTTTTACATTGTTTTCTTTTTGAATGCATTTATTTTTCTGTACGTAATTCGACATTTGTAAGTTCAACTTTCATGATAAAGAGATTGCACTACAGTACTTATATTAGGTGAATTGAAACTACTATTTCTTTTGTTTTATTACAGTGTAAATATTTGTAATAAAAAGAAAGTGAGCACTGTACACTTTGTATTCTGTGTTGTAATTGAAATCAATATATTTGAAAATGTAAAAACATCAAAAATATTTAACTAAATGGTGTTCTATTATTGTTTAACATGTGATTAATTTATTCTATCGCTTGACAGCCCTGGTCCTTATTAATAAAAACAACTATAATGAGAGAGGCAAACAAATGTTCCACAGACACTAAAATCCATTCTTACAATAGACATCTGTAATGCATCTGTTTATCCAAAGAGGAGCTACTAGGCCAGTTTCATTCCAAGTCCTGCTTAGGGAATAAGAGAAACGGAAGAGATTATCCAAGGAGGCCCACTGCTCTTTATCTGCCAAAATATGATTGGGTCTGAGGTTTATTTTGGTTTCTGGAGAAAGACCTATACTGAGACCTCTTCTAAACTTAGCTCTCTATTTATAAAGTAGCTTAGTTGATGAAATACTGGATTTCACATCATTTATCATACATTTAAACATTCTCTCAGAAGATTAAAGAAATACATCTAGAGACCTACCGACATTTTTGAAGCAACAGAAGTAGCTCAAATCAGCCACCGCATCAGAGGAAATCTGCTAGAAGTCACTGTAAGGGCCTTTTAGAGATTTTTTAAGTGTAACAGCAGGATTGGGAAAATTGAAAAATATCCAAAAGGCTTCAGAAAACTATAAAGAGACCGGGAGTTCTGCAGAGGGAAGAGGAGCCTGTCATCATGAGTCAAAAAAGGTGAAAGGATGTTTAGCGCCACCAACTTGCAAGAAAGAAATTGTACGAGGAGACAAAGGCTAATAACTTAACAAGGACGTCTTAAAAAGCTTACCTGAAGAAGTTTGGGGATCAGAAATATCTTCTCCCATATCAAAAAGAGAAAGACAATACTGAGACATTAGTGTTTCAGAAATTCAGAGCTGGAATGGTTTGACTAGCTAGCATGATGAATTGCTCTAATTCACCTCAAAGGACATTAGATCTGAAGCATAACCTAACTGTCATTATAAATGTTCAATGCTGTTTTTAAGAAGAAAAATTCAGCTAATCTGGTGGCAAAATTTGGATATTCTACCTTTTTTAAAGCAAAGTGTAAATATACAAATACTACATTCACCTTTTTCAAACTCGGAAAAACTATCCTAAGGAAGGGAAGACAACGGCACATATCAGTCACTGGAATGGCACTGAAGGATCACAGATCAACAATAATAAAATCAGTATCAAAATTTCCCCGTAGGACATCCCAGGGTACCTCAATACTGGGGGAAAAAAACAACCCAAAAAACCCTACAGCAACAAGTCTCAGAGCCCAGGTCAACAGGCACAGATTCATGGTACGGAGCTAAAAACAGTGCTGGTACTCCACTCAGGCTGGCTGAAGCTCCACTTCCTTTGCCAGGTCAGGGCCCAAGCTCCAGCTGGAGCAGGAATGTCCACACTACTATTTTTAGCACCGTAGCATGAGCTCCATACATCCGAGTCTTTAGACCCACGCTCTGATGCTTGCTGCCATGCGTTTTCTTTTGCAATGCAGACATACCCCCAGATGCTCTCCAATGCATTCTGGCTTCAGTTATTTCTTGTTTATCTTTCCTTATTTTTTATTTGCTTATCATTTTCCCTTCTTAAGTAAACACTGTTGCTTAATTTTAAAGCTATTTCCATTTGGATTAGGGATGTTATTCTTATTCGTAGTATTTTAACCAACAACAGATCAAGTAACAATTTCTGTCCATAAATTAAATCGAACCCCAACAACTTTAGGCTCCTTGGCCCAGTGAGATGACAAACATTTCTTCCTCTCCTTTCGCTGCTCAATCTCTCTTTTTCTGCCTGTTAATTATTTCTTAGTGGTTACTGCGTAGCAAAGCAGCAGTGCCCTTCACAGCTGGTTCTGCCTTAGTACCATAAAATTGCTTATCAATTTTTATACTCCCCAGAGTGAGTCACCAATAACTGGTCACCATATGTGCGCCTAGTGAGCTCATGTGAAAGCAGCCTTCTATATATTCCCACAACTGGACCTTTGAAAAAAATTTTTTTATCACATGTACAGTAACCCATTAATTTGAGTGATCTGCTAAAACACTGAATGTACAGCTCCACTAAATATAACATTTGGTGCAGTAAATTATCATACAGATGACCCTTCAGCGGTCTAGGAGACTATTTATTATTAAAGTTTCCCTTCTATAATGTTTGTGAAAAAGTAGCATTTCTGACCAAATACCAAGATGCAGCATACAAAGTACTGAAAGACCAGGATGATGTTTTATTAAGAGAATTACTTTGCTTTACTTAGTTACTCCTCTTCATTTTGTGCTTTTCTGGTAGCATAAAGGTATTCATTACATAGTAACAAATGCTGCTTGCAGGTGGGTGAAATTAGAGAATGCTTTCATGCAGATTTTTGTAGACACGCAAAGGAACTTTTTGAAAAGATATTGTAACACCTTCTGGGACAAGCACTGCCACACGTTAGTTCCCAGAACTATAGTAAAGTGCTTGCTTACAAAGTAAATCCAAAGCTTGTTTAAAGAAGACAAAACTTTTCTGCTTTAGTTATTTTGGAAGATTAGCAGTGAAATAGTGTATTAGACCCAGCTGAGCTAACCTCTGGTACCACCCAAATACATATAAATAAGCAGGTCAATCAACCTGGAAAAAATATTTGGTCAGATTTGTTGCCTGAAAACTTTACTATAATTTTACAGTACATTATTTATAATAATTACACCAAGCACTGGATGGTCAGCATTCTGTGCAACTATTAGCTGTAGTGTTGTGGAACCAATCATGGCTCAAGGCCCCATTTTGCTAGGCACTGCATGTACACAAAATGACAGCATGAAGGAGGAACTCAAGGAAGCAACGGGAGAACAACAAAGGTGAAGTTTCACATGTGAGAGATTAAACTTCTCCATAACAAACTTCGTTGTTCAACCAGAGTCTCTAGTCATGTTCTTGCCACCCTGACTTACTCTGATTCCCAACTGGGTAGCGGGTTCTTTTAGCTGTAAGTAAATGGTGCGAGCTGGTACCACAATAGTCAGTGCCTCCAGGTGTAAGTTCTTATCTCTACAGCTGCTTTTAGTTGTTATCATCCAATGAACTCCACTATGAAGGAGTGTTAGGCCATAAATATTATTCAGTTGTACAGTACAGCCTACATTGGCAAGACACACTGTTTTGATGCCCAGTATCCCAGGTTCTTTGCACTGCATGAGTCCATCACTGATATTTTGCAAGCTAGCTAAAGAATCCTGCAGGGAATAGGATTGACAAAATATATATGTTTGCCAGTTCAACACAAAATTTAACCTGTATTTATTGAATTGCAGATGGGCTTCCAACTCCAACACTATAGATGATGGCAGATATTCACCCACCACCCTTACACTAGGATATGAGACAAAATCCAGAAGAAAGAGGAGAGGAGGACAGCAAGCGAGGAGAAATACTTATAAAGAGCTTTTAAATTAGGTTAATATATTTTAAATCTTCTCCTTTCTTTCCTTCATGTTTGCCAATGAGGAGAACTCTAAGGAAGGGGCTGAGAGGTTGTTAAATACTATTACAAGATATTGCAACACCATTTAGGAATCTTTCAAACACCAGAACTTCAAGGAAATAGAGATGATTTTGGCCTCTAATTTTCATATTTAAGGCTCAAACATGCTTCAGCAGCACCTACAGGAAACATTAACAGGCAAAATAAATATCTATGTATTGTTTAACAGTGTTTCGTAGATTTTAAGGCTAAGGGAACCACCATCTTCATCTAATCTGACCTCTCCTGCACAACACAGTTCATAGCATTTTGCCCAGCGATTATTTTATATATATATATAAAAAACATATTCAAGGAAAAATCCCACCAGGAAAGCTAGGAAGCCAAGTATAGCTATTTGTAGACTGAAAGCCTTATGAAAAGATGTTTGTTTCCCAAAATAGGACTATAATTCACATGTTTATTAAATGCATAAAGTTATGAAAGCTGAAATTAGAAAAATAAAAGGCAACTTTTTGTTGTTTTTACTGAGGGAATTAACCACTAAGGCAGCTTGATAAGTAATGTGGTAAATTCACCGTCACTTGGAGATATCAAGCTGCAGTTGGATGTTTTCTCAAAAGTTATGTTCTGTTCAACCAGAAGTTACTGGATTTGATGGAATTCACTTATGTGGTAGGGAAAAATCACTATGGACTGTGTTGTACAGGAGAGGTCAGACTAGATGACAATACACTGCTACCTCGATATAATGCCACCTGATATAATGCAGTAAAGCAGTGTGGGGCGGGGAGGGGGGGGGGAGTGCTGTACACTCCGGTGGATCAAAGCAAGTTCAATATAACATGGTTTCACCTATAACACGGTAAGATTTTTTGGCTCCCAAGGACAGTGTTATATCAGGGTAGAGGTGTAGTTGTCCCTTTAGCTCTGAAGTCTATAAAAAACTATTAATACATGCAATCTTCCCCATAATTCTAGTTTCTAATGGATGCTTACGTATTTTGTTTAATTGAAATCTGTGAAAGAAATCTTGCAGTATGTTCCCTCCCACTGCAGCCAATATGGAAGAGAGACTGAAGTTTTCTAAAATGTATTTCTTATATTGTGATGCTTTGCTTTTTAAATGCCAGCACATATCTTTCCGCATTCTCCTAAGTTTTAATTATAAACTACAGAAAAAGTTCTTGATATTATTACTGCTGATTAATTTAGAGTTGAAAATTTGATGCCTGGAAATTATGCATTATTTTAAAACTGAGGCTGGGGTTAGTATTGGGATGGCATTTAACAAAAAACAATAACTAAACTTTTTTTAAAGCAGATTTTGAGATCATGCTCAAACGATCTGATGGCCATGAACTTTTTAAAAGACTGAATTTTGGCAGCCTAGATTGCTGAACTAACTGGGTGGAAAATGTACTCCTCCTTTGGTGGTTTTCACTTTATAAATGATATTTCAGACAGAAATGGAACGTTCTCACACCCTATGGCAGTTTCCTGAGGAGATGAGACTTCTCTTTGCATAAAGACATTGTATGAAAACAGAAAATGAGAAGACTGTGTTGATGGCTTGTTTTGATTGGATCTAACAGTAAATAAATTATTTCTTACCTGCTACTGAATTTGGCCGTGGCATAAGGTAAAGTGGAATAGACTGCACAGACTGGGATAAAACCGTCTCTAGGTTCCTTTCTGGGATCTTGTTTAAACTGTAGGTGGAGGCGGTCATATTTTCATCTACGCGATATAAACAGGAGTCCATGCTGGATTTCTGAGACTGCCAAGGTTTCAGGTTTCCTCCAGATCCTAGTTCTTTGCTGCTCTCCCCTCCATATTTAGTGCGCTCCATGTTTTCAGAATAGCTTGTCAAAGTAGCTTGAAGGAACAAATAAAAAAGATGTGAATAATAAAGAAAGAGTAGCTACATATGTAACAATATAAGATGATATGTGCAATGAAAATAACAAAAATAAAGCTGATCATATTTTCCAGCATTCTCACATAAATCAGAGATTATGGAACCTAGTGAAGCTGTCCCACTTACTGCTTTGAAAAGTTTTGTTTGACATTACTAAAAGGCATTTGCAGTTATCATGAGTATTAAAATGCCACATATAACAGTATTTGTTCAAACACACAATCCCACAGACTTATAATAAAGGCGATTAAGAACAAATACAAAGTCAGTTTTGCTCATTGTCTCCATTTTCTTCTAATATACAGTGAGTCAAACTGTATCAGTTTAAAGTTTATAAACATGCTTATGATAACCAGTTGCAGAGTATAATAAAGGACACTAGCATATTTGTTTTAGAAAAATCAACTTGGTATAAATGTTAACCCCTAAGGTCACATCTGAGTTTATGAAGCTTCAAAGGTAATCCATAAATTCACCTTTCTACTGTGTGGATTACACGTTGGTGCTACGTTGTTGGGGTTTATTTCATGGTCGCCTCCTTTTTTTTCTCTTTGACTTCAACTTTAGGTATTACTTCTACTATGATATTGACAAAACAAAAGCCTTTTTTTTTTTTTTTTTAAACTTTGCTCAATATCTTTCAAGTGAATAGGACAAATTCAGATCTGATCTAAGTGCATGCTACTCCACTTAAATCAATGGAGAGGGAGGCATCTGACTATACCAGGTCTTAACTGGCCCCAGGGATCCAAACGGCTACCCTACTAATTGATAGGCAGAAAATTCTCAACCTAAACTCATCACCCTGCACCCCTCCTGTGCTGTCAGGAAACCAGACGTCCAACTAGATCTTGAACTTTCCTATGCCTCACATGTCTCTAAATATAACTAATATAACTTTCTAAACCATTCCCCCATTGAAACTCTAATACTTTCATTTCCATTTAACCACTGTTAATTACTTCTCCAACCTAAAGTCTACGTTAATGTGTCTAAAATGCAACAAACTATTGCCACAGGTCCCTGGACAACACAACATGAATTAAGCACTTTCTCTTTACAGTACAAAGATCACACTTATGTTTTCCAAAATATTCTATGATAATGCCCTGTCTTCTGAAAGAGGCTTTTCTCCTTGCATTCTCACAAAAAACCATTTCTGAAGCAAAAGATATGTAAAGCCATAATTGCTTGTAACTGTGTGGTCTCATTAACAACCACCAGAGTGGTTTAATTTCTTTTATATTGGTAAAAACAAACACAAAATTACTCCAAAGAAGCATATGCTTTCAGGCTTAAGCTCTTTCTATGCCAAGTTCCAAATTAAAGCAAACTTTGTAGAGAACAGTTTCTTCTCACAAAATAGGATTTTAATGGATTTTCTTACACAATTTGAATGACAGCATCCCAAATAATAGCATTCTGAACATCCACTAGCTTCAGTGGAAGTACCAGGGATTAATCTGGCCCATAGCGTCTGATAATGACATTTAATATTTGTAGTGAGATAATATAATGATAATCAGGGCTAAATATTTATAAATAAAGTCAAAGCATCATAACAAGAGGAAAAAAGACAACTGAAGGAATTAACAGTGAAGCTATTGTACTCTGAACAAGACAAAAGAGATGCCATCCCAGAAGTTACTGTGCCTGTTAGTGTCACAAGAGCTACCTGTCACTTGATTTCTCTGACATTTGAGAGTTTCAAGTGTTTAAAAACCAAAAGAGAACTTGCAAGGAGACCATCTAATACTCCTACAAGTGCAAAGGGCAATTCAATGCACCATGACATAGTGAAACGTCACCATTCTGCAGATCTCACTTGTCTTTGAACTGTTCAGAAAAAAAGACAGAACAGATGATCTTTCCTTTAACAAGAATGGATTGACGTCCTTTTAGAAAAGTACAACTGTAAAATGAGTGTAAAAAAAAAATCTAAGAAAAATGCCTGGCTGGATTCATGGGCTTATTTCAAAAAGAAGGTGGAACCTCTAACAAGGTGTGGCCACATGGTTTAAGCCCAGGACAGAGTCAGAAACAGATGAGTTCTAAGCACAGGTCTGACTCTAACTTTACTGGGGATCTTGGGCAAATCACTTTACCACTCTGTACTTTAGTTTTTCCCTCTGTAAAATGGTGTAATATTTCCTTATCTCAGAGGTGCTGCAAGGATTAGTTAATGTTTGTAAAGCGTTTTTAAGTTCAAAACAACTACAGGAATGCAAAATATTTGATATATTCTCTCTGGCATTTAAATATATATTTTCTGTCAGGAAAACAATTTTATATGTTAAAATGGGAAAATGAGATAAAACAAGAAACAGATGTTGTTAGCAGATCCCTCCCCCAAACACTGTTTAATTATTGGGAAATATGTTTTTAGATGCCTTTTCTAGAATCTCTAATTCATAGTCTCAGTTTGTGTTGCTGAGACACACTGTACCATGTATTTATGTAAAAATTAATTTGTGCCAAAGACGTATATTCATGTATTTCCAATCAATTTTTGCAGAAACATATCGTTAACCGAAGGAAATAATCTCTAAATAGCGCAAATTGTGGAAAACAGATAGGAACTTTAGCAATAATCTCGCTTTAAATGAGCCAGCAACAGAAAATAACGAATAAACCCTGAAGGTCCCCGTCCTAACTGCTAATTTATGTTTACTTGAAATGTAGTTTTTACTGGTTTAAAATCAAGCTGTTTTTATGTGCAAATTCTTCACTGACTCAGGTATTTGGGATTGTTCCCTGTGGATTAATTTACCTTCTGAATGGTCTTAGATGATCTAAGTACTACTATGCAGGCTAGAATCAATTGCTCTATGGCTTTAATCTGTTCTGTGGGCTGTTTTAAACCAAAACTGTTTTAATTTTATTTAAAAGGACAAAAAAAAATCTGCTAAAACTCAGCATCCTGAATTAGTATGCAGTGCAGGTCTCTGAGGAGAACTAAAATGTAAGTAATGGTGCAGCGAATGGGCTGTGCCTACCACAGGCAATCAGAGCTATGAAATTACCACTTCTCAATCACTATTGTAGAGAACATAGCTCTATTTCAGACAAGTCACACTGTCTACGTCAAATGAGTCTATCTCAATGTAATACTACATGGAGAAAAGTTAGTAAGACTTGTATATACAGGAAGCTATTTAGGCTTCTGGGTATGTTTAGGCAGTAGCGGAATACCTGCAACCAAAAAGAGACGCACGTGAAGCAATTCTTCCCCCAAAACTGCCGAATTCACCGTCTAAACTCTCCTATGGACAGAGCTGCAGCAAGAGCGTTCCAGGACAGGTTCTTGATTCAGATGATGAGTGTGTTTAAGCACGTATCCCCATGATCTCTTACACTCACCCTGCAGTGGATTAATTGTGCTTTGCAGCAATAATCTCCATATGCAGTTGCATGGAGATTGGGTATGCACCCTTGGGATAGATATAATGCAGGTCCACAACAGGACTGCCTTTGCATCATTAAAGTGCAAACATGTCCATGTTAAAAACACTGGGTCTGAATTTGGCTCAAGGTATTTATTTTCCCCTTTTGGGGAAAAGACACCTCTGGAAACAGTTACAGGAATGGGTGGGTGAGATTCTGTGGCCTGCATTGTGCAGGAGGTCAGACTAGATGATCATATTGGTCCCTTCTGACCTTAAAGTCTATAAGTCTATGAGTTTCAAGAGGAACTGTATTACAGCAAACACAGAATGCCAGAATGACATCATTGTAGATAACTATCTTTCAGTCAGATATTTTATATATAATTATATATGCAGAGAGAGAGCCAACTCCTATAATCAAAACATCAGATTATAGTTAAAATGACCCTCCAAACTACGCAAACAATTTCCCCTGATAACACTACTTTGGTTAGATTAAAGAAATCATAAACAAAGTATTTAGTGTAATCCCCAGAGATTTATTTGCTGTGTAACTCTTAACTGTGATTCTATAACTTTCACAGCTGCTATAGCCAATGAAAAGGAAGTCCTAATAATGAGGAATCTGCTTCCAAGAGGGACACATTTTTATATTAAATTGCTCATCTGTGTTAATCATGTGATGGCTGCAGGAACTCGCATGTGTTCTAGGACCATTTCACCTACAGTGCATTAGTTTAAACAAATTGTGCAATGAGACAACTGAGGAGCAGTGAATTTCACAAATATAACCAGATTATTTACACTGTAAAGTCTTTAGGACAGGAATCTTGTATTCAGAAATGTCTGTAAAGTGTCAAGCACACTGCTGCTATCTGCCTAATCTATGTGCTTTGCTACGCTGCCTGTAACCACTGCTCTAGTCACTAGACGGCAGTTCCCTTTAAGAGCTAGAAATAGAACTCAGGATTCCTCAGTTCTAGCATTCTATTGCTGTCTAGCATACAGTTATGTGAACCACTGACAAAATACGTAGTACAACTCTACCCTGATATAACACGAATTCAGATATAATGCAGTAAAGCAGTGCTCTGGGGGGAGGAGGGAGGGCTGCGCACTCCAGAGGATCAAATCAAGTTCGATGTAACGCGGTTTCACCTATAACACGGTAAGAGTTCTTGGCTCCTGAGGATAGCGTTATATTGAGGTAGAGGCGTAATTTGCTTCTAGTGGCTGCTCCACGTAGCAGACAACAGTTATGCCTAAAGCTCAACTGATAAAGGTCTGATCCATGTGGGGAGTCCTTAGGGTTGGTGATATTTCTATCCTTCAAGTTTTCTTTTTTTTAAAAAAACCCACTGGTTTATTCAATTCACACAATAAATTAAAAGCCATTAAAATCTGTCACTTATGACCTGACATCCAACAAACCCATTCCATACTTTGTTCACTCATCATACATTTTGATTGTGTGTGACCCACTGACAGGTTTGCAGGTTGAGGAATATAATGACTTTTAATTAGCAGCCTATGGTGTAAGTCCCATTGGAAACAATCAACAATTAGACAAACTTGCCAGTTCTTCCCTGGGCCGAGAGCATGTCTAGAAGATTTCAGCCTGAAGGTGCCTTTGAAAGTTCTGAGCATATGGAAATAGAGGCTTAAAATGGAACGTGGTTTTCTAATACTATGGTGGGTATTACCAGCACCGGAGATAATATTCAAACACATACAGACTTAGGATATGTCTAGATTATGAAAAACTCTCGTTGCTTTTTGAAAAAAAAAACAAAAAAAACAAACAAACAAAAAAAACAGAGTGAGCTATCTCGAGGTACCTAACCCCATAAGCCACATTTAAATTTGATCCTAAAACCATAAAGCCTAGGACCAAGCCTATTTTAACATGTCAGCTGGTAGGTGTGATAAAATATAACTTACCCCATGTCATGCTACAATTTTAAAACATGTTAGCTTACACATTTTAAAATAAATCTTTTATCTGAGTTTAGGCAAGCCTTCAGTGAACCAGCCACAAAAGAATCCATCTAAGGGCATCAGTGTCACTCACATCATTCTTGTGAGCAAGGCTGCCACATACAGAAATTGGGTAGGCAGAGTCTGTGACTTTCCCCGTGGGACAGTGGCAGTGCTGGGAAGCAGCATGATGCAGCCAGAGAAAGTACCCCTCAGAACAGTCATGGCCTCCACAGCAATGCAGCATACAACCTTGTAGAGCTGTCAGAGGAAAGGAACGCAAAGGCTTCTTTCTGCAGAACAGAGCCTTTAAACCAACACTAGTCAAGGGAGGGAGTAAAAAGTTCATAAAATTCTCTGTGTGCTTAATTTCCCCTAAAACAAGTGATGTAATGATCATGTTGTTAAAATGAAATCAAAGGTTTGTGGCCTAAAACAAATAAGCAATCCTGTACCGAAAGAGAAAGAGAAATTCTGTGTGTGTGAGAGAAATATGAAACAAGTAAACCAATTTCAGTTTCAAGCCTCAAGGCAATATTATAAATGGCAGCAAGTACACAAAGGGTTTTGAAATATTATGAAAAAAACCTTGATAGTGGCATCATCCTGACCCTTTTTGCTTTCTGCTCTACATTTTAAATTCCCTAATGAATCAGCAGAGGAGCAGAATGAATTTAATGCATCAAAGACAGCAGGAATTCATGCTTGAGATTGAGACTGGAAATGTAAGGTCTGATATAATAGAATAGCACCACCGCATTGAAAGACACACTTATGCTCGTATCATAGATTACTTGCTGCAAATACCATGGCAATGAGATAAAACAGTCCTTACTTTCTACTCGAGTTTATCACGTGCAAAAGCAAATATATAGTTTAAGCACATTTTGTCATGTCTATTATTATATATTCTAAACAAATCTAGCACCAAGAACCCAAACCTCAAGCAGGAATCAGTAATACTGTGGGCAATTAAAGGGGATCCATGACAGAGTGCAGGGAGTGAACAGATGAGCCTGCACTCTGACACCAATTAGTCCCCCAGTGAAAGCTGACTGAGGTAACCAGATAATCAGCTCATGGGCTGAATGGAATACAGAGCAAATTAGCCCATCAGCCCAAATCTGATAAAGAGGAAGGAAGTGCCAGGAGGGAGCGGGGAACAGGACTAGTTGAGTCCATTCCCACAAAGGCCTCAGAGAAGGAGACCTCTGTTCCCCTCAGGTCCTGTGTTTTTGGCCTGCTCATCAGAATATATTGTAAATAGACTGTTTCAAGGGACTGCGGTGGTATCAGAGGCAGGAACCCAACTAAAAGGCATGTGAATGCACAACTAGTGGAGTCTGGACAATTTCTGCTGGGCAAGAAGACAGCAGCAAAGATGCACCCCCTCTTACAGGATCAATCAAGAAAAGTTAAATATCCTATAAAATATTATTTAAAAATGTCCTTAATTAAAAAAAATATCTAATCCAAGGGCTGTTTCAGAGTTAAAATCTTCAGTACAGTGATTCACCATCAAATTATCCAGGACACAGAGGTTGTTGCATTTGTAGAGGTGTATAAGTCCCATGTGCTATTTTTCTACTCTCTCTACCTGACTCCACATCCTACGTTTATTACGGGAGGCTGAGAATTTTGGATTTTAGAAGGATGACCACAGCTACTGGGGTCACTTAGACAAATATAATTTTCTCTCTGTGATTTTACTGCATCACTCTCCTGATTTAGTCTCTGCATCAAAGGCATTGTCCCTGTACCATCAAAAATTCTGCTAATTCCTTCTTCCTTCAGAAATGTCAACTCCAAAACCATGAGTCATGTCCACAAAAATAATGAGATTGTCTAAAAAAACACAAGATTTTCAGAAATAAATGTGACTGGTTTTTATTTGTCCTTTGGTTATGGAGTTTTTAGAGTACAACTTGGGTCATGATATCAAGTGTTTCTCTGCAACGAGGAAGGCTAGAATTGCCCTTTATAAAATGAAAGCTGAGTTTCTCATCTAAACACGTCCCCAACAGCTGGGACTTTAAGGAAAACATCAAACATTGCAATATTTAGGATAAAATCATAGAATATCAGGGTTGGAAGGGACCTCAGGAGGTCATCTAGTCCAACCCCCTGCTCAAAGCAGGACCAATCCCCAGATTTTTGCCCCAGTTCCCCAAATGGCCCCCTCAAGGATTGAACTCACAACCCTGGGTTTAGCAGGCCAATGCTGAAACCACTGAGCGATCCCCCCCGTCCCCTGCAAATCATGGGCTGGCATCACTGCTTCTTCCTCTTGCAACTTTCTGCCCAGTCCACTCAATTTACTGCTTCATTCAGATTCTCTTCCCACTCATCTTTGTTCCTTCTATCCCACTGGACGCCTGGAACAATCTCTCCCTCCTCATATGCCACATGCCCTTCCCCTCTTCCGCCAGCCCTGCTCTTCAAGCGTTCCTTTTCCCCTTCTCCTTATTAATAATCCCCTCACTCAATTTCTCTATTCTGATCTGTTGACCTATTTGTTTTATTAAGGACCAGATTCTGCCATCCTTACTCATGTTGAGTAATACCTCACTCCATAAGCAGCCCCACTGACTTCAATGGGACTACACATGGAGTAGGGCATTACTCAGTGTTATGAAGAGGCAGAAACTAGCCCTGGGACTAACAACCTCTTCGTAGGAGGAATGGTGTCTTAATCTATGGTTGGAAAACTTTTAGTAACTGTACAGTACTATACACATTTTGTTAATAATCATTTTTGTTTTATGGTAGATTGTTTAGACCTCTCAACCCTGACAGTTCCCACAAATGATGCCATAAATACACACAAATTAAATGCAGTTTTCTTTCCACTAAAGCTGTGCTTTTAAATGTAGTATTGAAAGAAATGAGTCAGTATTTTCAAGTGATGTGTGTTGTATTTAACTTGATAGCAAATCCATGACCCCACTGATTTTCCCCCCTCACATCTGGATTAGATACCTGATAGATACTGTTCTTTTTATCTAACAACTACCACTGCCATCACTTTCAACATTCAGATGCATTAATGTACAAAAGCCCAGCATTCTTCAAAATTAGATCCTTCACATCTACTTGTTTCCTTTATGGAGGTCCTTTACCTTTAAAAGGATTTAATTGGGCAGTTCTAGGAAATTTATTGACCATAAACAAACACTGATCACAAAGTAGAATTATTCAAGGTTTTTTTAGGTCTAAGACAACAAAAATATTTAACCTGGCTTTATGCTAAAGTGTCTTTTTAGTGTCTCTTTAGTCCTTAAGGTATTTAATTATTCTCAAACAGACCCAGCTTGTCAGTATCATCTCTCCTGTTTCCCACACACTCTAGATGAATTCATTATCAAAGCTATTTTTATCCGTAGCAACATGCAACTAGATATAAAGAAGTCTAGAGGACAAAACGAAGAACAGCAAGCATGAAAGCTGCTACACCAGAGTAACTTTTGGAATGCGGGCCCTTTGCTTAGTGTTCGAGCTCTTCATTTAAAATCTTGCAAAATTTAAGAGGAGACAACTGCCTGCGTGGCATTAGACAGATCCACCCTATTGCTGCAGCACTGCAAGAGGATGTGCACAGTTCATCGGCTTTTTTTTCCAACTATTTCAGTGTCATATGCTTTTCTTCTACTTGATTTACCAAAATCTCACTCAAGAAGACTGAATAACTAAACAGGGAATAAACTACAGATCACCACAGAGCCTTACTTAAAGGAAGAAACACACACACAACAGCTGATTGTTTAGACAGCACAGCCACAAATGTCACTTTTCCCAGAAAGAGACAAAACACAAAATGGTAGTTTTGAAAAATATTTGGGGAAACACTGACTTGAACCATGCTATGTCCCTAGCAGACTGCTACCAACTTGATATATTTTGGATTCCATTAGAGAAGAATTATATTTTATTTTGTAGTCTTGCATAAGATAGTTGGGAAATCCCTCTGTATTTTATCATCGTTAAGGTGTTAGTAGCTGAGCCTTAAAAGTCTGTTTCTTGTTGGAATGTGATGTACGAGATTTCAAATTTTGAAATTCAAAAGCACATGATTCTGTTACCAGATTTTCTTCAGTAGCAGTCTTAGAACATTAACAGTTGGCTGCTTTTATATTGTGAGAGCAAAAACAAAACAAACAAGCCAAAAAAAAAAAAAACCCAGGAAACTAGTCAGGGGTTAAAATCAGGTCAACATTTTCACCAGCTACTCTGTCGCTTCATGAAAAGGGTTAGTGGCTCACAGGAGAAAAAGATTACCTGCTCCTCTCTCTGGTTTTGGCTCTCTCTCTCCCTCCCTCCCGCCCCTAATCCCCCCTTTCCTTTACAACTTCATTTTTGTGTTTATTGGGGTTTTGGTGCTACTATAAGAAAAGCAACTGAAATAAAATCAGGCATCCTATGATAGCAGAAAAAATAAAGCTTTCTCTGACATTTTTCCTACAACAGCAAGACGCAGTTCTTTCTCTCAGTTGTGGCTGTACTTAATGATGGTGAAAAGACAAGCTTTTTTGTGCTCAATCACCAATAGAAGTTGGTCCAATAACATGTTACCTCATCCATCTCGTCTCCCTAATATCCTGGGACCAGCACAACTACAACAACACTGTCCATCATAGAACACACACAAGGTATCTTTTAAATAAAAATTTTGAAAGTCATTCACATACAATATGGACTAGTGATACTGAGACTTTTAGAAGAAAAGAATCAAGTTGCTATTTAGAAAAATGGTTACATCATAGGTTGTACTTTTGTAAGTTTAGTACGTGGGCTTAGCCACTATGAAAGACAGATGCATAATTGTTATGGTCTATCAGCATCTAAATCTATTGGCTTTTTTTCAGAGACTCCAAATATCCATTCATATAAGAAACTATAACAACTCTGAAAGAATGAAAAAACAGCTCCAGAAAATAACTATGTACAAACACTAATGAGCTAGTTTAAACTGACAAAAGCCAAGAAAATTCAAAATTAAGATGGAAATTTTGTCTTTACCAGATGTGCTCAATATTTTAGATAATCAAAAGTTCTTTATGCCACCATCCTAATTAACAGTTGTAGTAAAAATCTAAGCTGGGATATAGCAATGAAGGACCTAATACAATTTTGAGGTACAGAAGAACCTCAGAGTTATGAAAACCAGAGTTATGAACTGATCATTCAACCATACGTCTCATTTGGAACTGGAAATATGAAATCAAACAGAAACAGAGACCAAAAACAAACCAACCCCCCCCAATACATATTGTGTTAAATGTAAACTACTAAAAAAAAATAGGGAAAGTAAAAAAAAAAGATTTGACAAGGTAAGGAAATGGTTTCTGGCCTTGTTTCATTTAAATTAAGATAGTTAAAATCAGCATTTTGCTTCTGCCCAGTAAAGTTTCAAAGCTGTATTAAGTCAATGTCCGGTTGTAAACATTTGAAACAAACACCATAACATTTTGTTCAGGGTTACAACCAACCTCCATTCCCAAGGAGTTCAGAACTCTGAGGTTCTGCTATGTCAACCTACATCTCTTACTTAGATAAACTGCCCACTGAATGGGAGCAGCTGGGTTGAAAATCAATAGGCTGTTTCCCTTCATATGAAGTGTGGGATTGGACCCCTTTCTCAGTAAGTGTGATATTATTACCATACAAGGCTTGTCACCAATACTTATCTACATGAAAAGACTAGGGATTTCCATTTTCGAAACAGATATTCAGAGGAACAGATAAGTCCTGAAAAGGGTGCAGTGGGCCGGAACTGGGAGGATTCCAAGTTTAAAGAACGTTCATTATACTGAAATGCTAAACAGACTGAACCTTGTATTTTCTGGAGACTATAAGACTTCAAAGTAACCTACTCTAATGCAAGAAATACAATTTATTCAGGGGCTCAGTAAGCATGAGATGGTCATTTATTCACACCCATTAGACTTGTAAAACCTGAGGAGCACAATCTAAAAAATGTGGAAATAAGGAGTAAACAAGGAAAGCAGACAAGACTGAACTTAAAGAGCACAGGTGGAACGAACAGTTACATGTGGGCTGACTGATAAACAGAAGTACTTAAAACTAGGCATTTACATCCCTATTTAGGTGCCTAAGTTCCATTTTATGCACTGAATTGCTGATTTAGGCACCTGAGTGCCTACTTAGGCTCCTTACATAAGTGCCTAAAATCAGATATTTAGATGCATAAAATGAAAAATGTGTCGCTTTAAGTTTGACAACTGGGGCCGCAGAGACCATCAAAGCACATGGATAACATGCCTTTTAAAAGACGCCTAGACATTTTATGGTGAGAGAAAGTATAAGAACATACAGATTTCCTTACACCATATAATAATAGCTAAGCACAAGTTGCAGCCTTGATTAAAAAGAGCGAGGAGTACTTGTGGTACCTTAGGGCTTGGCTACATTGGCACTTTACAGCGCTGCAACTTTCGCGCTCAGGGGTGTGAAAAAACACCCCCCTGAGCGCTGCAAGATGCAGCGTTGTAAAGTGTCAGTGTAATCAGGGCGGCGCTGGACTTTACACCCATAAGGGATGTGGTTTACATGCAGCGCTGGGAGAGAGGTTTCTCTCTCACCATAAAATGTCTTTCTCTCACCATAAAATGTCTAGGCGTCTCCCAGCGCTGCCGCTCTGACTACACTCACACTTCAAAGCGCTGCCGCGGCAGTGCTTTCAAATTTCTAATGTAGCCAAGCCCTTAGAAACTAACAAATTTATTTGAGCATAAGCTTTCGTGGGCTAAAACCCACGTCATTGGATGGATGCAGTGGAAAATACAGTAGGAAGATATATATACATAGAGGGCATGAAAGAATGGGTGTTACCATACTAACTATAACAAGATTATCTATACCGCTACCCTGATATAACGTGACCTGATATAACACAAATTCGGATAGATCATGGGTAAAGCAGCGCTCCGAGGGGGGGCGGGGGCGAGGCTGTGTGCTCCAGCGGATCAAAGCAAGTTCAATATAATGCGGTTTCACCTAGAACGTGTTAAAATTTTTTGGTCCCCGAGGACAGCGTTATATCAGGGTACAGGTGTAGTTCTTGTGCTTTGTTGGCTTAAGCCAGACCCTCAGTAATGACCTTTGACATAGTGTGGACCATATCTTAATAGAGATACATATTATCCTGTCAATTGCTCGTCCCCCAATTTGTGATCACAAAGAGAACCTCCCGAAGGCATCTACATCGTCTGTTTATGTGAAAAAGTAATATTAGGCAAGAACTGATCTATGGTTAGATGTCTTTAATGTGATTTAGCAGCTGGAAACAAGAAAGATTAGCAAGTAACATGTGACCAGCCACTCTCTGGAACATCATTTAGGAGCCACTGTATTTTGCGTAAGTATGAGATACAATGGTAATGCATGTCAGTGGCAGTATTAAGAAGTAATGGACTGCTAATAATGTCCTCATGACTGTATCGCCTTGTTTCATTTGAAACCAACGCATCAAGGCATGAGATGAAGAGATTTTAAAAGAATCATATATGATAATGTGATAACAGGGAAATAATCTAGAGTCTTCCATAAATATTATAGAAATAATATACCGGCCTGGGGCAGGGCAGAGATGAGATAATAGATCTATTCACCAATTTAGGAATCAGAGGTGGGTCTAAAATTCAAGAAATGCGTGACCTCTAGGGAAATATGCAGGTCTTTTCCAGTCATGAATAAAGGCGAAGAAGGATATGATTAACTTGTAAAAAGAATTCTCTCAATACGTTAGCTCTCAGATTTACACTCTTGAAGTAGTGCGTGGAACCTTTTGACATGGGGGTATCTCTGCATCAGTGAACAGATTGATCTGGTGAGGAGCGGATTGATTCCTGTCTGCAGAGCATTCTATCCACTACATTCTGTACTAAAGATAATTCCGGAGTACTGTTACTCATGTAGACTATACCTCTCTAAGTGATTATGAGACATCACGGACTCAGATCTCACCAATATGCTAATGAAAAAACATCAATTCCCAAAATGTCCTTTGCCTGGGAGAAAATAGCAGATGTATGGAAAAATTAGACCTTGTTCAAAATTTCCTGCTAAATATTTAATAATTATTATTTGGAAAATATGAAAAAGTAGGGAAAAACCCATTTCCTTACATTTTGTACACATTTTGTTGGACAGAAAGTAATAACAAAGGGTTGAAAGTGTTACTTGAAGAGAGAAAGTGACACCTTCACTTTTTAAGGTGTTCCCCTTCCACTTTTTTACTGCTTTCCCACAGTTGTCAAAATTTTGCACGGGAAAACGAGAATTTCCTGCCAGAAAATTTCTTAAAGGGATTTTTCCTGCAACTTCTTTGTGTGTGAGAAAAATCCCATTATTGCAGCCTGCTCTATGAAAAACAGTTGATTCAAAGTCAACTCATGAAAAATAGAAGTCTTGTTGGTAGGCGGTGGAAAAAACTTTGCTAAACTCTCCAACCTATTAGCCTCATCAATGAGTAAGGGTATCAACTCACAGATCATCAAGATGATGTGGCATATTAGGATCATTTTAGATGCCTCACTGCTCTACTCATCTACATACAGATTGCCACAGTGGTGAGAAACACCTTCACTTGACCAGGAGACTTTACCTATTCCTCTGAGATGAACATCTCCACCTGTGGCAACATGCAATTTCATCACCTTCAGGCTGGATTTTGCAACTCACTCTCATCTGGGGATGGATGGAACCACTACAGAGAATGAAAATGACATAGCACATAGAAGCACACATCGCTTGCAACAAAGACTGATGAAAACACACCACACTGGTGCTTTGCAAGCTCCACTGCTTTCTAATTCCTTGAGTGCTCAAATCCTTGTCCTAATTGACAGGTCTGATAATGGACTAGGACACTCCATGATACTCCACCACAACAATACTTCACAGGGATGTTGCAACTGGACAGACAGATTCTGACTATCAAGCACTGGGAACAGATAACGACATGTGATTGTGCAGTAACTTCATCTAGAGTTCAATAACCCACAGTGAAACATCACTCAGATACTTTTTAAATTTTCATTACAAGAATGTGCAAGCAAAAGTAATACAAACAACATTTCTGTGAAGTGGAAGGGATGAAATTAAACTCATGTTTCCTGACCAGATATGCAAAACACCAATGACTAGGAAAACTAACTTTCTTAAATTAGAACCTGTTTTTTAATATATAGATGGTAGAAAGGGAAAAGAATTCCCTTAGCAGGAAGAATACACAATATTTGAAACATGACAAAGAGCTACTGAGCTAGAAACATCCCATCTGATTTTATATAGAAATTCTTTTTCCACCAACTGCGTCTTTGCAGGTGTTGAGCTGAAATAAAATATACACATTTGTATTCAAAGTTCTCCCACCTAAACATGTATTGCAATATGCAGAGGGCACTAATGAAACAATCACTAAAAATTTGCTAGACAGATACATGCAAGGGATGCAACCACGCAATTCTGCGTTGAAGTCATCCTGGTTCTTCACTGAGGCAAGTCTTGCCAGTGGTTGAGCTAAAGAAAACTAGATAGACTTTTGGGAGCACATGTGGAAGCTTGCTCTCCTAAAGGTTCAGAAAAGTCACAGGTATGGGCTACAGAGAATCAGCCATGGGGCATGCAAACTCTGCAGTTCAAGGGACTGTCCCCTTGCTAATATTGTCCTTGCGGTGGCCAAACACACTGAATATAAACTATTTCCTTTTAAAACAGAAAGAGGATTTAAGGTGAGAGAAGCAGTTGTCTCATGGGAAGGCTCAGGCTGTTGTTGGGAGGAAAAGACATGGGCTTATGAAACCAGAACACCTCTGCCCCAAGGCAATTCTCATAATTACTCTAAAATATGAGACAACACTGCTAGGCTAGGAACGTTAATGCAACAGTGATGACTGGAGGAAGCTCTGTACAATATATGGATTCTGGTTGATATTATGAAGTTATTATGCAGTTGTTACTATGGCAATTGCTGAGTCACAAATGTCTGTCTCTGTGTTCACTATTGCTGAGAAGCCTTTAAGCATTTAGTACGAGGGACAATGGTGGGTCCTTAGAACTCAACCACTGTCTATTCAGGTGGAAACATCTAAATGACAATGGATAGGCTGCTGCCTAGGAGAAGATACTTCCTCCTACTTATCTCCAGGAAGGGGGAAGTAGAGAGTGGAAAGTTACCAGTAGGACAAAGAGACAAAGGTATTGGTGGTGGGAGATATAAACTAGAGAGGCTCACAGACAGTTTACTTTCATAGCGGGGACAGAGGTGAGTATCCTGTTTAACTGCAGACTGGTCACAACCAGAGAAGGTACCATGTTTCAGAACATAAGTGATGCGCTACAGCAAGACTCGGGACAGTCCCAGATAACTCTGACCCCAGCCCAAAGAGTGCTCTGGAGTGATAAGGAAATGGAAGCAAGGAAATACATGTAGGGTTTATTATTTTTGTGTCAATCTGTGTCTTTCTTTTGCAACTAAGTAAATAGCAGTGGTTTTAGAATCCTGTGCAAAGTCTGTCTTTCTGTTATATGTATTACACTATTCATGTGTCTCTTGAGGAGACAAACTGTGGGCTCAAAAAACGCAAAACTGGAGTTCTGGGAGATGGTGTGTTTAAGCTATGGGACAGACAGGGGACGGGTGTCTGAGGAGTCAGCACTAGTTTTAAGGAATGGGCAGGTGGCTGAACCTCTGAGGAAAGGATGGCAAACAGAAGATCTGCACCTTGAAAATGTGCTCGGGGTCCTAGGACAGTGACAGTTCACTTGTAATGATGGCCATAGATCAACTGCCAGTGAGGGAAGAAAGGGGCAGAAAAAGGATTTGTTTGTTTTTTGTTCACTTATCTAAACTTACTTATGTTAACTAGGAGGACATGGACCTGTCTCTACGTGGGAGGCTACCGTCTAGCACCAAGACCTACCATCTTTACCTTGTTCACATCCTTACTGGACCCCCAAGCCAGCTATGCTACCAAATTAGCACAATAACTCACATGCGTTGTGTGTGCCAGAGACTGGAAAAATCTTACAAGTAGTGTTCTCTTATCTATGCCTGCTCCCTGGATCTTCTTTAAGTGCTTATCTCTGTGTGTATTACACATACGGACGACAGGCAAGCAGTACTGAAATAGGAGGCAGGTACGAGGATGCAGATGGTATAGATGTCTGTAATACTACAATTCCAAGGGCTGTGACAGCATTAGAGGCTTCGACCAAAGCAAAATAATTCATGAAAGTGTGGATGGAATTCTAGGTTGCTGCCTTACAAATGTCCAGCATAGGTACAACTCAAAGAGATGCTTCTGAGCTTACCCGTGCTCTAGTGGAATAGGTCCTCACCCCATTTGGGGAAGGGAAATGCCCCAACTGATTGGAAAGGAGGATACAGTTAGAAAGACTCTGAGAAGTTATCACGGGGATTGAAGCAGGCAGGGCCCCAAATGCCCCACCCCTCCATCCCACTGTGATGCATCACGCACTGCTGCTGCCATCTGCCATTGCTCACGAGCCTCCAGGAGCAGCACGCAATGTGACACCCCTCCTCTCTGCCCTCCCCTCGAGACCCCCATCCCCACACTGCCTCTTACCCCCAGTCCCCACCCTCACATTGCAAGATCCTGCCCCCCACATCCCGTTGCTAGCCCTTGTGAGACGGCTTGCTGCTATGGGTGCAGATGCAGATACAGGTAAAAGATGGCTAGTGGATTACAAGTTGGATCACGGGTTGATTCTGGAGGATGCAGATCCACATTTTTGTATTTGTGCCAGGCTCTAAACATTTTCTGGTAGAATCTTTCCTGCTGTGATTATGAACTATTAGATCTCCAAACATGAACACTCTAGGTCTGACACCAATCCAAATGCCAAGCCATGAGATGAAGAAAGTCTCAAGGCTTTCTCTGTGAGGTGCTTCCTCAGTCAGAGCTTTCATCCCTCTCAGGTCCAGAGTGGAAAAGAGTGACACATGCAGCACTTGGTGGAGATATGTGCCTTGCCAAAGCAGTGCCGGTGATGTCACTGATTGAGAAGGAGTGAGGACAACAGATGCAGTTTTTAAGTCCTGGAATTCTGGACACAGTCCTATTCCCAAAAGGGGGGATGGGTCCCCAGGGTGGGGAAAACTAAGCTACACTAATTGAATAAAATATTATAAAACACTATACAACATCAATAAGCTATATACAGTTATATTGACAGAGATGAAGACAATGCAAGGCTAGCTTCAGAAAATTCTGACTCAGGCCATTTGGTGGTAAGAAGGAACTGGAGAGTTGGTCAATCTGCACAACCCCATACAGCAGTGGTGCTGAACACAAGGAGATCCAGGGCGCACGCACAGAACAATGGACACTATTTGCAAGATTTTCCACTCTTTGGTGCATGCATACCTACATGTGGAATACAAACAGGGACCAACACTGGAAAAGAAACAATCCTTCCCGCCCACTTAAATGGTATAAATCTGAATCATGCTAACGTGTCCTGTTTAATAGCAGAAAGACAGACCCAAAAACTTACTCTCATGCAGTGCCTGCTAAACAAATACACAGAATCATTCAGAATCATTGCCAAGGTTAGTATTTGGGGGTAGGGGAGGGGGGAAAGAGAGAGAGAGAGAACACTACTCACCTATGATACCACTATCTCTGCTTTCCAGAGTGGATGTAGGGCTGGTAACAGCCCCATAGTTGCAATCCTTGGCTGTAACATTTGTACTGACTGGAGGGAGGGTGGAGCAGGGACTACTGGCTGGTGGTGAGGCAGTGCTGCTGGTCAGCGTGGAGCAGGGACTTATCCGCTGTGTTACTGCTGAGGTCTGAAAAATTTAAACCAGGAACACATCACTCAACACGATCAATTACTGTGAAAAAAATGTATCTGTAGCTCACACTAGAGAATTTACCCTCTACAATAAAGAACAAGATATGTTTTATGGGCTAAAAATGAAAATACCATGATGCTCAGCCTCTGTGAAAAAAGCAAAAATATTGACAATTTGGTTTTAATTTCTTTTATGCACAGCAAAAATGAAAGATCCTCAGTTCTGAATTCACAGGAAACCTGGTGAAGTTTGCACAAACTGAGATTTACCATATAGTAATTTTACTGCTTATGTCAACGTTTGTCAGGAAATTTTAGCTGTTAAATTTCCCTGTTAGTATTAAGCTGCGATAAAAACAAAACAAAATAATATTACCTGGAAGGAACGATGAGATAAAACTTTTGCTTTCCACACAAGCAAAGAAACGCCTGGTGACTATTACAGTGCATGATCTGACCCGTACTTAATGCTTATGGCAAGAAATAACACAAACAGGAAATCTGTGCCATTTCCATCTGGTCAGAAATCTCAGTTGGCTTGCAATTTTTGTTTTGTGAATGTTTCTTCCATTCAAGAAAAATAACAATGCTTTTACACTGAAAGAGGAAGTGCCAAGTCCCACATCTAAATGAAAGAAATTCTTTCCCCAGAAGAAATGCTTTCCACACCAGAGGCTGACTTCTCATACTTTACAGTAGTGAAATACTGATTTTGCAAGGCAAAACAAGGCAAAAATATGGCAGCATGAAAAAGATTGCATTTTAAAAGTTACTTCTGAAAGAATCTATAAGAAATTGTGCAAATGAATCCCACTAGAATTAATATATTTAATACTATATACAGAGATCATCTATTAGAAGAGATGAAATCTGTATACATTGCAATTAAAGACTAGTTGTGATGAAGCTGAAATTCTCTGTATCAGGCTACATGTTCAAAAGTGATCTGCATGCTTACCTGAAAAAGAAAGATCTCTTTTCTCAAGATAAAAATTTACTCAGTTTCATCCTATCCTAGAATACCTGTACATAAATAAGACATACTGTGGTGAATTATGAGTACAGCAGGTTTCAGACAAGGCTCACTAACCATAAACAAGTTAATGTGGTTTCATCCACCAAACGTAATGACTTATTAAACACTAAAGAGTGCCTACATCAGACCATGCACATACAGCTTTGTGGTTTCTTGAAACAAACATAACTGTAGGTAGCATATTTTTCACAAATAAATTAAAAACCTAGCTTTAAAATCTCTCCAACTCTTGATTTTGATAGACGCTGAATCCCTTGCACCAGAAACAAACTTGATATGCTTTTAGCATCACTAAAGGAAGGCTTCCTATTTCAAGTGCTAGTGGTGCTCACAGGCACTGCAGGAGTTATGGAGAGGCTAGAATATCTGTTAGAGGACCTAATTCTGCCCCCAGACTCACACACATATCGCCCATCAACCTCACTGTGAATTGTGTGTGTACCAATGGTTAGATTTTCAGCCATAAACTTCTATTTACTGTCTCTAAAACTTGCCTGTTCAAATTTGTTGGTCACTTGGGACGACAGCAGCAAACCCATGTCATTTGGGTTGTAGATTAGCCTTAAATCACAGTCCTCAAGGTAAAGTTCCTGTATTTTATCACTAAGTCCCTGAGCTCTCATTTAGCTTTTAGACACAAAAGAACATTTAGTTCCAGCTCAGAATAAGCCAGTTGCCCTCAGTAGTTCAGCACCACTGATAGCCTCTGAACAGACTGATTCTCTCCAACCACGTCACTATAATTAGGGCAAGTGACTTCACTTCCTAACAGCTTACTAAGCACTGCAGTACGTGGTTACTTCTCTTTGCAATTGTCTCTGCTTTCCGATTGAAACATTTAGTCCCCTTGTACAGTAATGTCTTGCTTCTCGGTAAAATGCTATTGAGGTGGAAGAAATCTCAATAGGCATTAACTTTAATGAACACTTGCTTACTTTACAAGGGATACTTTTATAATAGTTATAGAAAACTGTACCTAACATTTGAAAAATATCATTTGATCCTGGAATTGCTGGGCAAAACTGAACACTGAAGCACAGCGCTTGCAAACTACAGAAGGCCTTTGAAGTTTAACTTTTTCTTTTCAGGCTTGAAAAATGATTGAGACTGACTTTTATAAGTAGGACATGTGAAAGATTAATTGTCTTCTAAATTAGAAGGCAGATCCCATATGTAGCTAGAGGGGAGCTATCCAATTTGTCACAGAAATCCCACTGTGGCTTGTGAAAATGCTTGCTTACTCTGATGGCAATCACCAGACATTTGAGGGAAAATGGAGCATCGTGCACAACAGATAGGATTGCATAACTCTAAAAAACACGAGGACTGATTCACCTCTGTATTACTCTAATTCCATGCTAGTGTAACTCCACTATTTAATCATAACCATATACCATCACAGAACTGGAGTAACACATGGTGAACCAGGTATGTGATGTTCATCCAGACAGACCACCATGAACCATGCTTTTATAATAATTCCTAGAGACTGCTATATACTGGAAAGGAGGACATCCAGGCACTTCCAACCACCTTATATTTAGAGATGATAGGGAGGATTTTTCTTAGAAAATGTTGATTCATCAAAACAGAAACTTTTTGCGGCAACATACCAGTTTTGATTAAACTTTCATCAGAAAAAGTTTCTCAGGTCCAGAATGACATTGCTGATCAAAACCAGAGACCCCCTACCCTAGAAAAGCCAATAGCCTGGCCAGGAGGACACTCACCTGGGACATGGCAGCGCAGAGATATGAACTGGGGTCCCCCACATCATAGGTGACTGCCCCAACCACCAGGCTATTGGATATTCTGGTGTCTTTCTTGGTACATTTTCATGAAAAACTTCAAAAGAATTTGGTTTCATCCCAATGCGAAACAGGAACATTTTTGAAATCTTGAAAAGTTTTGCAGAAGGGGAAAGCCATCTCCCATACAGCTTTAGTTATAATTCCCCTTATGATCTGATTCCTTATAAAAGTAGTCGCATATGAACATTTGCTAAATTTCTGCACTCTTTTTATTCCTTTATCTTTTTAGGTGGCTGCCATCAGATCATCTTTTGAAGCATTAGGAACAAACCGACATGGTTCCCCTCCTCTCCCTGCAAAAGGCACATGCACACAGCAATAGGAGTAATGGATGAATATAACACTACAAATGTTGCAAACTAAATACTTCACACTCTAGAAATAACAGTACTTGACTAATGTGTCAATTTTCTCTAGGTCTAAGAGCACTGCTCTTGAAATATTTAGTCTCCTAGAAACTACAGATTTAAATCTCAGCAAGGTTGACTTAGCTCTTAATAAGCACATACACTTCATAGCATAGTTTCCTGTTTTGGTTCCTTCTGTATTACATTTTAAAAAATGAAGTCTATTTATTTTAGGCGGTTATAAGAAGACAGGCATTGCCAGTAATCCATTTAAACTAACAACCAATCTCTGACAGCGATCAATAAAAAGATGCTTCTAAGGAAGGTGTAAAATCACCTTAATGGACAATTATGTAACAACATGCTCACAAAGAGAATTTTTTTTTCTAACTGCTACAGCTAGTGGCTGAGCACAATGACTTTTATTCCTTTTTTTAAAATCCTAGTAAGTTTAACTGTAGATATTCTTATTATTCATATAAATGTTAAATCTTCTTTGAGATCTACAGATTTCTTTGCCTTAATATCTTCTGACAATGAGTGCCACATGTTAAATTATACATTGTGAAGAAACATATTTTCTTGTAATATCTTTTATTGGACCAACTTCTGTTGTTGAAAAAACAAGCTTTCAAGCTTACACAGAGCTCTTCTTCAGGTCTGGAAAACATATTCAGTGCCACAGCTAAATATAAGGTGGAACAGATTGTTTAGCATAAGTAGTTAACACATATTTCAAGGGACCATTCAACGTGAAGTGGCTGGTTAACAGCCTCCAGTCATAGGGGGACAGGAAGGGAGGGGAAGGGAGATGGGAGGGTGTGTTATTGGCTTATAGATTGCTGAAATAAACCATAAATCCAGTGTGTCTATTCAGTCCATGATTATTAGTATCTAGAAAAGTTATTAATTGAAGCTCCCAGGTTCATGTTTTGAAAGCCTTCTATAGGTTTCCTTTAATCACGAGGACTGAGAGGTCAGATACAGAGTGATCACTTTGTTTAAGGTGTTCACACACAGGTGATATCGTGTTTTTGTCTTTTATCATTTTCCTGTACGAGTTCACTCAAGAGCATAGCGATTGTCTGGTTTCACCCACTAATTGTTATTGGGGCATTTAGAGCACTGGACGAGGTACCGTTTCTCACCTCTTATTTGTCTCTGCTATAAATTTTACATTTCTATCTTTTTAACCTTTTCTCAAAAGGAAATATTTCCAGGCCTCAAAATATTTTTATTTCTCTTCTCAGGATCTTTTTTGTTTCTCTTAAATCCTTATTGAGATGAATGAACAGAACGAAATAATTTGAGCTACTTAGATACATCTGTTGCCCCAAGCAACACAGTAGCTATATGCCAGTATCCAAGGTGAGGGTATACCATGATTTTATACAGTAGAAATGTTATAGTCTTATCTCTTTCCCAGTGTAACCTAACATCTTGCTCACTTTTTGGATCACTGTTGCATGTCACGCAGATATTTTCTTTGAGCTGCCCTGGATGCCAAAGATCTTTTTCCCGAGTTGCTATAATTACTTAGAATCCATCAATAGTTATGAACAATATAAATGGTTCCTTCCAGTGTGCAATACCTACAGTACATGAATTGAATGTTTCTCAAGTGCATAGTTCCGTTAGGGCCTTTCAAAGTTCCAAATGGTTTTCTCTATCCCTAACTAGCCTAAATAATACTGTGTCATCCATAAATTTTAAATATATATTTCCATTTATAAGACAATTCTGTATTTTCAACATTGTTGCTACATTTACTGTTTAAAGCATTTGAAAAAGTAAACTTTACTCTACTGGTCTCATATTCCTAAAGTTTGTGAAGAATAGGAGAAAAAGGTTTTACTCTTTGGCATTTGTGATCTCTCATTAAGGATACGTCTTCACTACCGGCCGTATCGGCGGGTAGCAATCGATTTCTTGGGGATCGATATATCGTGTCTCATCTAGAACAGATGAGCCGTGAGGATGGTAGGTAACTCGATCTAAGATACTTCGACTTCAGCTACGCTATTCATGTAGCTGAAGTTGTGTATCTTAGATTGATTTCCCCCCCTAGTGCAGACCAGCCCTAAGGAAAACATGCTCAAGTAAGAAACAGTATATAAAAAGCTGCAACTTCTTAGCAATGTGGATAAGAAAATGTGTCCCTTGCTATAATCAAAATAATGCATTTCCACTCGAGTGCTATGTTTTGGAATTATAAATTGGGAAAGTTTTAGCTAAAAACAGCTCTATTCCTTATCTTCATTTCACCTCAACATTGGAGAGATTGCAAATAATTATATTCTTGCTCCAGAGGGCAGAGCACGGTCAGAATACCAAGCAGTCGTCTAGTTCTAGCTTTTTACACAGAGAATGCTTTCACTGCTCAAGCCACATAAACTAATGAATTAAAATCTAGAAAGGGCTTTTCTTTTTTAAAATTCAAGTGCATAATGGTAGCCAAAGTTTCAATCAGATGTCAGCATCTTTGCAAATTTATCTTTGCAAACCTCAGCAACATCCCTGCATCATGATTTATGCTGAAGAATTAACTCTCAGAGGGCTAGTTTAGTGGGATGGCAGCAGAGCTGTGACGTGCTGCAGCCCAGAAGGGTCTTTACTTTGGGAAATACTTAGGAAGATTCCCACTCTTAGGCCAGGTCTACACTACACACTTATATCGGTATAACTATGTCGCTCGTGGGTGTGAATATTTCACACCCCATGCACAATGCAATTATACCAACTAAGCCCTGGTATAGACTGCACTATATCCAGGGCTGCCCAGAGAAGGGGGCAAGTGGGACAATTTACCCCAGGCCCTGGGCCCTGCAGGGGCCCCACCAGCCCTGGCCTGGCGGTGGTCGGGTCTTCGGTGGTGTTTCGGCAGCGGGGGGCCCTTCAGGGCTGCCAAAGACATGGAGCAACTGAAGGGCCCCCCACTGCTGAAATGCCGCTGAAGACCCAAACCGCTGCCAGGTGAGTACAAGCACTGCAGCTCCCCAGCTTTCCCCCTAGATCAGTGGGAGAACTTCTCCTGGTGACTTAGCTACTGGCTCCAGGTGAGGTGGATTAACTATGCCAGTAGGAGAAGCTCTCCCATTGGCTTAGGAGCGTCTTCTCTGAAACACGAGAATGGCGCAGCTGCACCAATGCAGTGTTTTAAGTGTAGACCTGCCTTCAGAGGGATGTGGTTAGGGGTAAGAGAATCAAAAATGCAAGTCACACAAATGCCAGTGGATTCATATAGTAAGACTGACATTAAACTTGGACAAGGCTGTTTGACAGTCCTCCTGTCCGGAAGAGGATTGCTGCAATCACACCTTCAGAATAGAGGGGAGATAAATTCAATTCCCCAGGACTCCATTTAGACTAGCCATCAGCAGCTTACATGTGGACGTTAGGGAAATATGCAGCACTGACAGAGCAGGCACTGCTCACAAAAAACAAACCCCACAACAAATTTAACATGGTAAATTAAGAACTTGGCTTTTCTCTATCTTCACTAAGCACATGAATTGTGTTCAAAGAGCCTCTAAAACTTTTTCATGCAAAAATTGGTGCAGAGCCCAAGGTATCAATCTACTTCAGAGTGCAACTGTCACTGCTGTCTCTGTGAAGATATTTTCTTTTACTTATTCTTAAAGGCGTATTTTCAGAAAAGATGGGCTTTTAATTAAAAAAAGCCAACAAAAGGAACCATTTATAGTAGAAATCTCTATTCTGCTTTGAAGTATTCAATTCAAATAAGTGCCTGTTAAAAATACACTTTCTAACACAATATATTATACAGTGCATTTCAAAGAGAGCCAACAAAACGTACACAAAACACTACGTGAAATCATGAAAAACTTAATTAATGTGTTAAAGAATAAACATTTTACAAAAATCCATCTTCTCTGCTCCAAAGAGAAAAGCATGTTAACTCTTTGTCCCACTTGTGCCATGGACTGCTCAAAAACACTCATGGAAATCTATGACAACACAGAGCCGCCCCCTCTTCCCCCACCAAATTCTCCAGTCCCCCTGCAGGCCAACCTCTTCACTCCCTGATGCTGAAGGAATACAGCTTCCTTCCCCTCTAGGTTAGCTGATCTACAGCTGCCACTCTTCTTTGGGCATCCATAACTCCGGCTACTAACTCTACCCCATCTACTTACCTCCTCCCACTGCTCCAACTTTTTCACCTACCTGATCCAGCACTGGCACTACTCACCTATCTGCAAGTAACAGCCTTCTTTCACGTCTTAAAAAATTCAAGAGGGGGTAAATTCGATAGTGACATGCACCGCTAAAAATGATAGAATTTATTTTTACAAATTCTGTTCAGTGTAAAATCAAAGAGCAAAGAAGGGTGCTGAAAACTTCAGTCTGAAGAAGAGGAGCTTTCCTGAATCACCGGAAAAATAAAAAATGGCCAATCACACTTCAGAGGCGCAGACAAATTTATTATTCCAGTATCAAGTCAGTCCAAAGAGGAACCAAAAACTACATGAGAGCTTTTATTTGATCACAAAGACAAGCTAGACAGTCATTGCTTTGTCATTCTACCAAAGCAGATGTAACACAGGCAACGAGTAAGAAAAATAAGCCTTTCAACAACAATACATACTTCTCTGGTACTAGCATGGCCTTTTTTACCACCATATCTGAGCACCTCATGGTCTTTAATTATTTATTTTTCACAATAGCCCCAATTTTCACACAAGGAGCTGAGGCACATAGAGACGAAGTGACTTGTCCAAGGTCACACAGTATGTCTGTGTCAGAGAGCAGGAAATTAACCTTGGATCTCCCAAGTCCCAGGTTAGAGTCCTAACCAGTGGACCACCCTTCTTCACTCTCTTTTTTTCAGTTTTCACTCTCCCCCCATCACATCTCAGTTTGGTAGAAATGTTCTTAGCTTATTCTCCCTGTGTGGGGAGTGAGTCTACTGTCCAGAGCAGAAGACTAGGTGCCATTACTACAGAACTGGGATCCAAAGTCCTTAATCAGGCAAAACTCCCATTGAATTTAGTGTTCACCCAGCGCCCGGCTGCTTCTCTGTTCTTGAGACATCCAGAAAGTTGAGCTAAGTTCAATGAGTATTTGACAAGAATAATTTGGTATTTGTATGTATTTTCAGCTTTGAGCCATTTCAATATGTGAATATCAGCAAGTCATGTTAGCAGCTGTAAAATTAGGATAATATTACTTACCTGCCCTACCAGGGGATTTACAAGGCTTATTTAATGTTTCTAAAGTACTTTAAGGCCTCACAGGAAAGGTGCATAGAATACAAATTATTTTGATCACTATTATCTAATATGGTAAGAGAAGCTATTGTCCCTTAGGAAACTTGCAGCTCAAACAGGAAAATGACAGAAACTATCACAAATGGTATCAGCTGATCCCATAAACATGTATTGCTACTGTGTAATTATGACCCACAGTTTAATAATAAGGTATTATCATCTTTTTCCTTTTGTGAAAATCATTCCATCTCTACCACACACACCCCATGTGATAATTACAAAAACTCATGTGCTACATCACAACCAACCAATCATGGCTGTACATTTGTAATGCCGAAGGAGATCTCATACCTGATTCTCATCCTGCATCTCCATGCTGTACTGTGGCCCCGGCTGTACCTCTGTGACTTTCTCTCCAAGGAGGAAGCCCAGGCGAGTCATGAGTGTGTTTGCTGCCTCATCTACGGATGGAGGGGGTCCCAGCTCCTGCTCAGCGTCACCTGAACAACAAGAAAAACATAATTTATGATGGAAACTGTTTAACTTTACTATTGTTCACCCACTGTTTTAATGGGCACAGCACTCCACTATACAGGTTTTCAGGTCACACACATATTTTCTCTGTCTCATTCAACATTATTCGCTGGACATTCATTGGTTTAAATTGTCACGATGTATTTCTTTTAATACTACCCTTTATTCCTTCTCTCTCTGCTTATTCTCAACAAGTCATTTTAGGCAAGATGCAGACAGTCATCCCTTTCCCCGAAGTTCATGACAAAGCCCTCTAGGCTCAACCAAGAGATGGGACTTTGCTAAAATGCAATCCTGAAACCATGCTCCTCTCTCACATACACAACCAAATGAGTCACCTCTATGTCACCATTTGCAGAGAACTCATGACTGTATGTGAATTGTTTGATATTCTGTTAGCAATGCACTCAAGTGGCATTCATACCAGTAGGCCCACAGTTTTAAGCAGCTGAAATTCATTATTTCATAACATGAAGGGACTTGTTTAAAGACTGATCTATTTTTCATTAGGAAAGGTAGAGTAGACCTCAGACAGGTCAGGCATGTTAGTTACCTGAGGTATAAAATGTACCTTTTTTTTTAGCAGTGAGGACAAGTCACGGGACTATGTGCTGTACTGGAGACTGGTTTGGAGTCTAAAAGTGCAAACGAAGGGACAGACTGCATAACAACCTCAATTAATTTCATGCATTGCAGTGGTGCATGGAGAGAAAAGAAGTTTCTTCAGTAGCCAGGTTCAAACTATAAAGCTCTATATAGATCAAACCAGTGCCTTGAATTACACTTGAAAGCAGAGGGGAACCCAATGCAGTTTGCTGAGCACAGGTGTAATGTTTTCATACCAATCCATTTCTCTAGCCAAGCAGATTGCTGCATTCTGGACTATCTGAATGAAACAGGATTGAAATACATCAGGCTGAAATGCATTAGTATGATTAGTTAGTTTCAGCAGTACTTCCAGAGTACACTGGGTACTTTGTAGAGTTTGTGGCAGAACAGCTAGTTTCATCGGTCTCAAAGTAGAAACTGCTCTCTAAACATTCAGACCTTGATCATTTGAGTCTGTAGGTTTAAACTTGCACACATTCTTCTATTCTATATTAACCTTAAGAAGCCTGCAAGTGGTATAAAACTGTCATTTACCTCTCAAATAAACAAACTGATGAGCTTATTCTAAGTCATGCATCCGACGAAGTGGGTATTCACCCACGAAAGCTCACGCTCCAAAACGTCTGTTAGTCTATAAGGTGCCACAGGCCTCTTTGCTGCTTTTACAGATCCAGATTAACACGATTACCCCTCTGATATTCTAAGTCAGATCACCTTGAAATGGCTTAATGTGGTCTCATTATATGGAGGATAACAGATGTCTGCACAGTCATTACAACTCTAATTCACTTGAAAAATTCTGCGGACGTCACAAAACACGAAAAAGCACAATTCAAACGATTTATAAATGCCAGCCAAGTCCCGAGCGAGTCAAATTTACCACAGTCACCAAGTGTTATTTTATATAACTTTCAAAGTACAAAAAACTTGGAACTCAAGCAAGATAGTGTAATACTGGATTATTCTGCCTTTGGGCTTCATTTTTTTTTTAAAAAGTTTGAAACATTTAATTAAGAGACAAACCAAATCCTAGACTTGGCTGCAAGGATAATGCAAAAAGAACCTGTTACCCCCCTTTCATAGATGATGGTAAGGTATAATGCCCACTCACTGAGTTCACTGAAAGGGCATAACCATTTTATCCTCCATCACTATTTAATCTATCCCTTGAATACTATGGACCAAATTTTGTAAGTAATATCCAATATATCAATGATAGCATCCAATTCTAAGCTCTGCTACATGCATGCAAGTCACTGAAGTCAATGGGACTGTGTGTGAGAGAGATCAGAATTTGGCCCATAGGCTGAAGTTCTGGTTATGTGTCAAATCAACTTGCACATTTCTACATAAACATTACAGTAATACAGTAATACTAGAGACAAAGCCAAAATATCTCTCTGCAACTCAATCCATTAGAAGGGAGTTGGGGGGGGGGGGCTAGGAGACTGTCATTTTATGTCTAACATGCTATGCATTATGTCTTCACAAAGAGGCAAGTTAGAAAGAGATTTCCATCTCGTGTGATTAGAAGAGGGTGTAAATTATGCCACTACTATATTTTCAAAGGCACCACACTAAAAGGTAAAGTAATTTTTTCCCAAATGCAATACACAAAGAAATACATTCAATCAGTCACATTCTCCCCCCTAACACCAACTCTGTCCTTTACATATTGCTCATCAGCTTTAGAGCAGCAGAGTATTTTAACAAGGGATTTTGTTTATGCTTTTTTTTGTTCTTCAAAGTTTGTTTCTTGGTGACACAGCCTCCAAAAAGTGCAGTAAATCCAATTGCAAAAATTAACCATTAGCTATGACTTGGCACTGAAAATGTTATATTATAGTTATGTCTGTGCCTGGGCACTGAAACTGGTGGAAAGTGACTGGATGTTGAATTGCATACATGCTCTGGAAGTGAAAAGGCATTTACAGAGGGATGAACGAGAAGATAGGATTGAGCCCTTTCTTTACCTCCCCTATACTGTTCCAGGAAGGCTACAGAGAGGAAATGCTTTTTAGTCCTCTTGCCTCCTTTTATCTTCATCACCTTCTGAAACCTTCTGTCCACCCCTAACCTTCCCAAGGCTCCTGATGTCCACCCCACACCCTGGCTGCTTGTACTGGACTCCAGTGGTGAGCTATTGGTCCATCATCATTCCGTTGTTTATGTGCAGTTGTATTCTAGAGGTATATCCCTGAGTCTGTGGCAGGAATTCAGGATGGTGAGATGACTCGCAGAAGACAGGAAGTCCATTTTTTCCCTTGAGCGCTATGGATGAAATTCTTAGATTCACAACAACACAAAACACACAGCCTAGGGAAAGGCAGAGCTATGGTGATTGTGAGCCACTTTTGCAGCCCCTCAAATCCTGGGCTGTCCCAGAAGCGAGAGAGAACCATGAAATAACCGAGGTAGAGCCCTGAGGATTACTTCCATTTTGACAGCCTATCACCGGAGCCTTTCTGCCCAGAATTTCCATGGTACTGCATGGGGGTCCCACCCTGACATATCTGATCTGTTAAGAGTCTTTTGTATAAATAGGGTACACACTCCAAATGCATACTGTATTTGTTGCAAAAACCCTAATGAAATTTCTCTGAAAAGTAAATTACAGCACAACAGCAGAATACAATGTTAAGTTACATACCACGTAAACTATTTACAAGTGATGTACACATTTTCGGGCAGGGAGTTGTATGCAGAACATCAATCTCAGAGTAAACATTCAGCGCAGAGTTTGTAAATATATTGGTTAGTGTGCATCATACATGCCATTATTTTTATAACGATACAGTATTTACCTTCTTCAAGATATCTGCAAGATTTCCTACATCCAAATACTGCAGAGCTCATGGAAGAGTTAACTTCAGTTAATGGCAAAGAGCCAGTTTTTAATGGCGATCACTGTTTGACCACCACTGCTCTGAATGGAATGTTAGATCTGCTCTGGTGTTTGTGACAATGGCCCCGATCCAGCAAAAACTTCAACATGTGCATAACATTCAGCAAGTGTGTAGTCCCATTGACCTAGCAGGACTCAAATTACATGTGTGCTTAAGTGCTCTGCTGGATTAGGGCTGATGTCATTCTCTGGTTACTTGGAGGCAACGGAGTATACAACCTGTCATTCTACTACAGCTAACAGAGATTTCCCTTAGCTTAAGTGATAGGGCCTGGTTTTTGGACTAGGAGGCCCTTAGTTATAATTCCCAAGTTAAAGTAGTCATGGAATCAATACGAGACAGAACTCACTGAAAATGTGATTTATTATGTGCCAATAATGTGCTTGGTGCTGTACAAGTTACAAATGCAATTACAGTCCCTGCCCCAAGGATCTTATTTATATGCAGCATTAACCTGAAAGGTTGATCAACTTAACAATGCATATTGAAGTGACACATTCTCTTGCAGTCATGATCACTGTCCATAGTAATAATGGAGTTTGGTTGCTGAGGTCTACCACAGGAATTCTCAACATTTTTCTTTCTGAGGCTCCCTCAACATGCTATAAAAATTCCAGAGACCAGTGCGTGTGTGGGAGCAGTAAAGGGCTCGTGGCTTCAGCTGCTGGGATGGGGGCGGGGGGCATGACATTGGGGCTTTAGCCCTGTGGAGCACCAGGGCTTCACCTGCTGGCCAAAGGAAGTGAGAGACAGATGTGCCTGGGGCATAGGCATAGTTTGACTTCTATTTTTGGTGGGCGGGGGGTGGGAGGGGGCAGGGCCTGGAAGGGCTTGGGCCAGCTCTGCACACCAGGGCCCAGGGAGGGAGAGCCACATCCACCCCCAACTCACCTCAGCAGGCCACCCCATCTGTCTGGGTTGGGGTGAGGGTCAGGGGCACAACCAAAAATTAGAAATCAGAGGGGGAGGCTCAGCTCACAAAGTTTGAAAACCGCTCAGGGTGCAGACAGGAGGAACTTAGGGCTGTGTGCAGGCAGGGGGCAGCCAGGGACAGTCTGCAGCTAGGGTAGTAGTTCAGGGTGCAGCGAGAGGTGTAGTTAGGGACAGTGTGTGGGCAGCAGGCAGCTCAGGGTGCAGAGTGAGGGATAGTTAGGGACTGTGTGCCAGGAAGGTTGCGGTTGCTGCTCCCCGAGGGCTCTGCTAGCCCCAGAGCTGGGTCCACCCACCCACTGGCTACATGAGCAGTCAAAAGGGGGTGGGAGCTGAGGAGCCGCCACAGTCCTGGGCACCAGCAGGAGGAGGAGACAGGGGAGCGCCGTGACTGCCTGCTCCATGGCACTGCACCAGCCAGAGCAGCCGCCACCCTAAGCTGTGTGGCTCCAGCTTCCTGCCTCCGATCTGGCCAGGGGGGTGGAGCCTCGGGGTGGGTGTGGGGAGGTGGTGTGGAGCTGCCCCCCGGGACTGCACCGTTCTGGCACTGCTGTTTGGGGGTATCACCTCCTTGTGCCCCCCATCTCTGCCCACGGGCTCATAAAGACAGCCAAAGGTCCACCTTGCCCAGTATCCTGTCTTCTGACAGTGGCCAACGCCAGGTGTGCCAGAGGGACTGAACAGAAAAGGTAATCATCAAGTGATTCATTCCCTGTGGCCCATTCCCAGCTTCTGGCAAACACAGGCTAGGGACACCATCCCTGCCCATCCTGGCTAACACCCACTGATGGACCTATCCTCCAGGAACTTACCTAGTTCTTTTTTGAACCCTGTGATAATCTGGGCCTTCACAACATCCCCTAGCAAGGAGTTCCACGGGTTGACTGTGCATTGTGTGAAAAAATAAATTTCTTTTTGTTTGCTGGGCCCCCGGCTGAGAACTGCTGCTCTATCACATCACATAACAAGAAAAGATAAAGTACCTTTGTTATACTTGTCCACATTCTTAACTGAGGTGCAGCTATAACAAATGTATTGATTTCACAAAACCTTTCTACTGTGATGATAAAAATAACTGAATTTATTGTTTCCCTCACTCAAAGAAAAAAGGCAAAACTGGGTTGTGATAGAGTTATGATTCAATAATTCAAAAATAGCTAAAACATTTTGGGCTCAACTGCCAATTCTGAGGAAAGCAGCTACTATTTAATATGTAAAAAATATAACCAAAACATTATCTTTCAGACATAAAGAGCATTTATCTCAAAACAATGGGAAAATTATATATGGTGCAAGCATAAAAATAAATACACACATATATATATTCTCCAGCTTTAGAATGGTGGCTGTTCATAAAGTGACGAAAAATGCCATCTGCTATTTCTTTTTTTAAAAGCAAGATTAGCTAATCCTTTAGTACAGTACTGTGTTTAAAATTATATATCTAGCTTTAAAAGAATTTGAGCTTCTGAAGAATGTCTCCAACACCACCACTGGGACTTATACTGTAGTGTTCATGTATGGTGGAGGTATAGCTCCCAGGTAGAGCATTTGACTGCAGATCAAGAGGTCTCTGTTTCAAATTCAGGTGCCCCTCTTCCTTGTTTTTATATTTTGACTTTAGTAAAGTTTTTGATACCTAGATGAAGCTGCTAAAAGATGAGTGCAAAACTGTTCCCAGAGAGTAATCATCAGTGGTTCACAGTCATGGTGGAAGGACATAATGAGTGGGGTCCCGCAGGGATCAGTTTTGGGTCTGTATCTGTTCAATATTTTCATTAATGAGTTGGATAACGGTAGAGAGAGTACATTTATAAAGTTTGCAGATGATATCGAGCTGGGGGGGTTGCAAGTGCTTTGGAGGATAGGATTAAAATTCAAAATGATTTGGACAAACTGAAGAAATGGGCTGAAGTAAACAGGATGAAATTCAATAACGACAAATGCAAAGTACTCCATTTAGGAACGAACAATCCGTTACACACATACAGAAAGGGAAATGACTGCCTAGGAAGGAGTACTGCAGAGAGGAATCGGGGGTCACAGTGGACCACAAGCCATCTATGAGTCAACAGTGTAACACTGTTGCAAAAAAAGCAAACATCCTTCTTGGATGTATTAGCAGGAGTGTTGTAAGCAAGACATGAGAAGCAGGGGTGAAAGTAACTTACAGGACTTACTAGTACTGCTGGGGTCCTGAGGGGGCATGGTCTCATCCGGAAGAGGCGTGGCTTCTCAAGATTTAAAGGCCCTGGGGCACCAGCTGTGGCTGGGAGACCCAGAGCCTTTAAATCAACCAGGGGCTCCCAGATGAAGAGGTGACTGGGAGCCTGCAGGGGCAAATTAAAAAGCGCGAGGCTCCGGCGGCTGGGGGGAACCCGGAGCTTTGCGGGACTGGGGCAGGGATTTAAAGGGCCCAGAGCTTCTGCTGCTGAGGGGAGCCCCAATCCCTTTAGATCTTGGCGGGGAACTCTGAGCCCTTTACATCCCAGCTCCGGCTGGGATTCAAAGGGCTCTGGGCTGCCCACAGCCGCGGGAAGCTCTGAGCCCTTTCAATCCCCGCCATGGAAGCCAGTGCAGTCCAGCACAGCTTACTGGCTCTTACCGGTATGCCGTACCGGATCGGACTGGCTTACTTTCACCTCTGATGAGAAGTAATTCTTCCAATCTACTCTGCAGTGATTAGGCCTCAACTGGAGTATTGTGTCCAGTTCTGGGCACCATATTACATGCAAGATGTGGACAAATTTGAGAGTCCAGAGAACAGCAACAAAAATGATTAAAGGTCTAGAAAACATGACCTACAAGGGAAGATGGAAAAAAATGGGTTTGTTTAGAATGGAAAAAGAGAAGACTGAGAAGGGACATGATAACACGTTTCAAGTATGTAAAAGGTTGTTACAGGAAGAGGGTGAAAAATTGTTGTTCTTAACTTCCGAGGATAGGACAAGAAGCAATGGGCTTAAATTGCAGCAAGGGAGGTTTAGGTTGGACATTAGGAAAAACTTCCTCTAACTGTCAGGGTGGTTAAGTACTTGAATAAATTGCATAGGGAGGTTGTGGAATCTCCATCATTGGGAATTTTAAGAGCAGGTTAGACAAACACCTGTCAGGAATGCTCTAGATAATACTTAGTCCTGCCATGAGTGCAGGGGAGTGGACTAGATGACCTCTCAAGGTCCCTTCCAGTCCTATGATTCCATGTATACTGTAGTATCCACACAGTGAATTTGAAGATACTTTTCTACTATGGAAGGAGATTTTACCCTGAAACATGATAGTTATGATAAGCAGCAGGTTTACTGAGTGGTTAGGGTTCAGCCCCTGGACACAGAGACCTAGCCTGAAATCTTCTTGTGTGGCATTGGGCAAATCAATTAGCTTCTCTGTGCCTCAATTCCCCACATAAGTTTCTTAGATAGAAAGTTTCTGCATCTATATAGAAGTAGAAGAACATATTTTCTTCTCCCTTAGGAAGTCACGAACTGAAGCAAAAGTAAAAAGGCTGAGGTTTGAGTAACAGCATAAGAGCTTGGGAATTCCCATGCCCAAAGAGACAAAAGATTCATCTAGTCTACTATCCCACCTCTGAAAAGAGCCAATTGTAAATGCTTCAAATAAAAGTGTGTCCCACAGTATGCCAACATTTTTATGGCTGACTTAGAACAACGCTTCCTCAGCTCTCGTCCCCTAATGCCCCTACTCTACTTGCGCTACACTGATGACATCTTCATCATCTGGACCCATGGAAAAGAAGCCCTCGAAGAATTCCACCATGATTTTAACAATTTCCATCCCACCATCAACCTCAGCCTAGACCAATCCACACAAGTGGTTCATTTCCTAGACACTACTGTGCTCATAAGCGATGGTCACATAAACACCACCCTATACCAGAAACCTACTGACCACTATACTACCTATATGCCTCCAGCTTCCATCCAGGACACACCACACGATCCATTGTCTACAGCCAAGCTCTAAGATACAACCACATTTGCTCCAATCCCTTAGAAAGAGACAAACACTTACAAGATCTCTATCAAGCATTCTTAAACCTACAATACCCACCTGCTGAAGTGAAAAAACAGACTGACAGAGCCAGAAGAGTACCCAGAAGTCACTTACTACAGGACAGGCCCAAGAAAGAAAACAACAGAATGCCACTAGTCATTACCTTCAGCCCCCAACTAAAACCTCTCCAGCACATCATTAAAGATCTATAACCTATCCTGAAAGATGATCCCTCCCTCTCACAGATCTTGGGAGACAGAGCTGTCCTTGCTTACAGACAGCCCCCCAACCTAAAGCAAATACTCACCAGCAACCACACACCATACAACATAAACACTAACCCAGGGACCTATCCATGCAACAAACCCCGATGTCAGCTCTGTCCACATATCTATTCAAGCGACACCACCATAGGACCTAATCACATCAGCCACGCCATCAGGGGCTCGTTCACCTGCACATCTACCAATGTGATATATGCCATCATGTGCCAGCAATGCCCCTCTGCCATGTACATTGGCCAGACCGGACAGTCTCTATGTAAAAGAATAAATGGACACAAATCTGACATTAGGAATGATAACATTCAAAAACCAGTGGGAGAACACTTCAACCTCTCTAACCACTCAGTGACAGACTTGAAGGTGGCAATTTTGCAACAAAAAAACTTCAAAAAAAGACTCCAAAGAGAGACTGCTGAACTCGAATTAATATGCAAATTAGATACAATTAACTTAGGTTTGAACAGAGACTGGGAACGGTTGGGCCATTACATTAATTGAATCTATTTCCCCAAGTTAAGTATCCTCACACCTTCTATGGGTCATCTTGATTATCACTTCAAAAGTTTTTTTTCTTCTGCTAATGATAGCTCATCTCAATTGATTGGACTCTTCCTGTTGGTATGGCTACTTCTACCTTTTCATGTTCTCTGTATGTATAAATATCTTCTTGCTGTATGTTCCAGTTTATGCATCTGATGAAGTGGGCTAGAGCCCACGAAAGCTTATGCTCAGATAAATTTGTTAGTCTCTAAGGTGCCACAAGTACTCCTGTTCTTTTCATGTTTACATAATGTCTCTTACTTTGCAATGCTTATTGAGCTCCGGGATGACTTTTCTCATTTCAGCTAGTCGTTAGCTCTGACATAGGGGGGCTGGTATCCTGCTAGTGTTGTCCTAGCTTACATTGCTGCACTTTCTATTCTTATTCACACAAGAATCTATTCTTTTAAAAATGTTACTAAATTATTTGTCTTCAAAGTATCTTGTACTAATGATGTGCACAGACTAACTAAAAATGGCATAAAACCCCTTTCCCTTTATCCATTTTTAATTTTTTACCTTTTAATTTCAAAAATTAAAATGACTCAGACTTGGAGTCTTTCAGCTAGTGGATATGGGGTCAGAACTGAGAGACTAGTATTCATGTGTTTGCTGCCAGCCCAAAGGCTTTGTTACAAATGTGAGTGAGAGACTAAACATATGAAGCCTGAGTTGCTGAGGGCCCCATCTCTCGCTGACATCAGTAAGAGTCATTAAGAGTCCTTACCAACTTGCAATCCATCCCTCAAAGGGGAGGACTGGGGTGAGAGAGAGAGAAGGAAATTGTGCTAACCACTATACTTTTTTTTTTAAAGAACAAAAATGAAAACTATTATCCCTGTTTTTGCACTGTAAGAACTTGACAACTTTTGGGATTCTTTGATACTGAACATTCCATTATTACCACAGTGTTTTAATTAAATGAGATGAGACCAACAGTATTCAAGAAGTTGCAAAAGAAACTTAATCCAACTTTTACACGATTGATGAACAGGAAAGACACACTAATAGTTTCTGGCTTTTGTCCTGAATCTCCAGAAGTGACAGGTAGCTGTGCTCTGTATGACTCACACTGCTTTATGTAAGAGAAATAAATAACAGCTTTTACACAGATGTGAAACATGTTGTCCTTCTGTAGATTAAAATACCACTCATGTTTACACTATCTGGTGTTTTACTGGCCAGGTCAGAAGAATCTTGGAAGGAGTAAATCAGAGCATTTAAGTCTTAACTTTGCTGAATCCACAGATGGAATTCAGGAGCAGAAGAAATAAAGTAATTTCAGAAACCAGCATGGTACCAACACCCAATTCTCTAGCATGGAAATTTTAAAAGTGAAGGCCTGAGTGAGAGCCCTGGGAAAGCACAGCCAAGCAGTACTAGCTACTCAGACTTCTGTATTCACAAGTGTCAAATTCTACCTTGCAGCTACTCTTCCACAAACTCAATGAAGTCTTTGGGGTTGCACAGCTGCAACTGAGGGCACAGTAGCATCCAAGAAACCTCTTGAATTAAAAACAAACCTGCCTCCCCAAGCCTCTGCAGCTGGTTGCTCTCCCTACCTTGTTAGGCAGCACAGCAGTGCCCCTGCTAGCCACCTGACAAACAAGATCCACAACCCTGGATTGTTGATAAAGAGGAGAGTGCAATACTCTGGCTGGTTCTGAAAGCTTCAGAGAGCCCATGTGTTGCCAACCCTCTAGATTTTACTGAGAGCCTCATGATATTTGGGGTATTTCTCAAAGCCCCTGATCCTGAAGTCAAGTAATTATATGGGAACCTCAGCTTTCATCAAAAAAAAAAAAAAAAAAAAAAAAAGATTCTAGCCCTCATAGCAGTGGAGAAAAGATGACCCAGTCTCCTCCCCATCTGGCCATCAATCTGGAAGGAGAAGGAAAGGAACTCCTGGAAACTTGGCAAAAAGTCTGCCAAGTAGGAGGCCTGCTGGGGTAGGAGTGAAGGCAGAGGACAAAAAATGGATCAGCTGTCCAGGGAGTAGGAGAAGGTTAATTGGCTCAAGCATCTGGAAAACCTGAAAGTCAATTAGCTGGGGAGGGTCTGGGTTGCCTGTGTGAGGAAAAGGTCAATTGGATGGGATGGATATTGCAACAGAGGATGAACTGCTGGGTTTAGAGAAGCCATTTATTTATTGGGGGTACCTATGAGGCAGATGGATTGAATAGCAATTGGGCAGCAAGGTCACATAGGATAGACTCTGGAGGAGGCAGGCCAGGAGGAGGAGAGGAGAAGGGAGCAGATGAAGTATGAGGAAGGGGGGAAAAGTGATTGTTTATTTAGGGCAAACATTTCAAAAGCACTTAAGCAATTTAGGAAACCAAGTCCCATTTTCAAAAGAGACAGACACTTAGGAGTTAAAGTCCCACTCACTCAGGAGCCTCGGTCAACCATGAAAATGGGTTAGACTCCTTAGAAGTGTAGGTGCTTTTGAAGATTTTACCCTTTGGATTTATACAAAAATGGGTAATTATCCTTACACTCTCACCAACTTTCCCATTTCTTTAAAATACAGAACAAACCCCACATACTAAAGTGCAGCAGTACAATCCATTATAACTCATCATCAGCAAGCTAAGCAAGTTGAAAGCTCAGATCCCCCTCTCCCTCCCCTTCCAGCAATTCATCCTATTTCAAGTATCTGGGGAAAAAAGATGAGCTTAGCAGCGTGTCCTGAAGGTCACCAGACTCAGGCTGTTTTAAAGTGAATTTCACAGCACAAGGACTACACGGAAGATGTCGTGCCTGCAGCCCTTGTGTGTTTGTAATGGTACGACTTCAGATTAAGTGCCTTTGCTGATTTCAACTGTGGGAGCATGACACAGGTAGAGAGACGATCTCTCAGGTAGGCAGGTCTTAGGACACTTCAAAACCACACTTTTTATCCAGAAACCCACAGGTCAGTGAGGATCATGGAATACTGGCTGATTATGAACGTGGCAAGATACTCTACTTTATTCAGCAGGGGACACTACATTCTGCAAAGGCTTCAGTATGCTGCATGGTTGCAAGCACTCAGAAATTTGAAAATGCCAGAAATAACGAAGCCTGTGAAAACTTACATTAGCCTTTTTGTGGATATACATTATGACAGTGTCTTTAATTACATGATCTCACACTATTTTTATTTAAGATATACTAGGATCCAACGAGCAGAAAGCCCTGTGGAGCACCTCAGCAAGATTCTCAGCCACCTTCCCCTATTCCAGTGGTTCTCAAACTGCGGGTCAGGACTCCAAAGTGGGTCGCCAAATGGGGTTGCCAGGGTCAGCATTAGACTTGCTGGGACTCCTAGCAGAAGCTGAAGCCTAAGCTCTACCCCCATCTGGGGCAGCGGGGCTTAGGTTCTGGCCCCCTCTCCACCCACCTGGGGCAGTGGGGTTTGGGTTCCACCCCACCCAGGATCATGTAGTAACTGTTATCAGAAGTGGGTTGCAGTGCAATGAAATTTGAGAACCTCTTCAATTCCGTACCTTGATTTCTATTCCTATCAGCTTTGTCTCACTACAGATCTTTAAAGTCCACAATACTTGCTGTCAGCAGTAGCAGGTTAGCAGATACAGAGTCAACACAGGGATCCTAGTGACTTATCAAGGTCCCCAAAAGCTCATGCAGACTTTACGAAGTCTGGCAAACCTTGGATTGAGAGCAGGAGTCAAGGTACTACCGGTAACATGGGGAAGCAGAGGAGACTGGAGAGTAAGGGGAAATGAGTTGGAGAAACAGTTTTGCAGGCCCTCTTGTTATCAGATGCGGACCCTGCCAAGCCAATTTGCAGCAGCCTCAACAGTGAAGTGCAGAAACCTCAGACCACCTTCAAATCTGGTCAAAGGGCAGTCTTTAAGTGACATGTGACACTGTCTGTCTTTGGCCACAGCTGCATGTGGGATCCTCTCATTGGCCTCAAGTGTGAAGGCCAGCTGCAAGTAGACCCTGGCCCAATCAAAATCAATTCACAAAGGTCCCCCCAGCAGCCGGCCTGGGTGGGAAGTGGAAGGGGTAGGACCAGAGCCGGAGATGAAGGGGCGAGGCCAGAACATCTTCCAATCATGCTGGGACATTGCCCTGTAGCACGCCTGGCGGTGGCAGAGACCAGCCTCCCACCCAGACTTGGCGTTTGGGGACAGCGGCTGAGCAAGCTGAAAACCTCCTCTCCCCATTCACATTTGGCCCCTGTCCCCAGAAGCTGAGTCTGGGCAGGGAACCCTGCTCCAACCAGGCTCTCTCCTAGGCAGCTGGCTACTCTGCACAGAGCAGCGACCAGGAGTGGCTCTGTCCTGCTCCCTGCCCGGGCCTGGCTGCCAGGAAGAACAGCCCAATATGCTGGGCAAAGCCACTGCAGCAGGAGGACAGAGTCCTTACCCCCCTGCAGGTACCGTAGAGCAGGGAGAGTGGAGGGGCCCCAGCCTGGGGGCAGGGAGGAGACACATGGGGAGGTCACGTGTCCTCCCCTTTAGCTGGTGCCATCCTAGTATGGGGAGGCACGAGTGGTCTATGGAAGGGCCATTGAGTGGCATGGCAAGTCAAAGCCAGGTACACACATGGTTGGATCAGTTATAAGAGACTGGTTTCTGATGACATCTCTGCAGACCATTCTCCAGGCTCTTTAAGCTGGGGTCAAAGGGAAGCCCAGAGAGATCAGTTGCTCTATAGGCATTGCCAAGGGACGTTGAATTTCAGGTGTGGTGAACGCCACTGATGGTGCTTGCCCACCATTCACTTTTATACACTAGCACATTGTAAGTCCCAAATCACCCTACAAATCCAAATAAGAAAATAACTGCAGAAGCTGTGTTGGTTCAGATACTAAGGGAAGATTATTGATAGAACTTCCTGTAGACATTGCTGGCACTGTCAGTGAGGCCAAGAGGTTGAACTCTTCCATCATATAGTATTAAAGGACTCTCAGATTAATGAGATAAGTGGTACATAAATACAACTTCATTTTAACAACGAGATGATACAGCCAGGGCCGGCTCCAGGCACCAGTGGAGGAAACATGTGCCTGGTGCGGCATATACTAAGGGGTGGCATTCCATCCATTCTCGGGGTGGCTTTTTTTGTTTTTGTTTCGGCAGTTCGGGCAGCTTTTTTTTTTGCTTCAGGCAGCAAAAATGGTAGAGCCAGCCCTGGATACAGCTTTAGACACTTCTGTTAACAGGAGGGATAAGGTGGTGAACTTTAAAAAAATCAGCCTCAATATTCAGGAGCCAAAATTACAATGTTCTATGAAGTTTGGTTTGGTTGGGCGGGGGTGGGGGTTTGTCCAGGGGAAGAAACTCAGTCAAGAACAATCTAACTTAGTAGCTTTCTCTTGAAGCCCATGGGTTTTACGTAGATAGGAAAACAAAAATCATGGAAAGAATCCCACTAAACTAGATAATATGCCAGGGTCCTTTGCTTCATCAACTATGCTATCAATTCATTGTTTGCAATTAATTCACTTAGGAGATTAGATAAATTAATTTAGAAGGTAGGCTCAGATATTTGACTTTTAAAAAAACGTTTCCTGAAGTAAAGTTCTTTCTAGGTCTTCTGTCAAACATCAATCTATACGGGCACTGAATCCACTGATATTTCCCAAGAAACTCTTAGAATATGAAAATACATACACTAGTATTTAGAAAAAATCTTTTTTTTTCCCCAAAAGAGACTGTGGCCGCAGTCCTATAACCCTTATGCACACGCTTGACTTTATTACAATGAACTTTGACTCTGACTTTCATCAGGGCCAATTCTAGGACAATTAGAGGAAACAGTCTTGACAACTATATTTTTTCTCTCTTTCAAGATGAACTATCTATTTATCCCATTTCATAATTTAATGTATGTTACATACAGCTCTGGCGAATTCATTATTTACAACACAACCATTTGCTAATGAAATTGTATCCAACCCAATATTGTCGTTGCAAACTAATGATGAGTCAGAGCTGGTTGAAAATTTTGTTATGAAAAGATTTTGGTTTCGGCTGGAAAATTGCTTTTTCCAAATAACATTTTTTTCTGTAAAAAAGTTCACATTTATTAAATTGTTTTTCATAAAAAAATCAAGTTTTTTTAATACTTTTATTGAAAATATTGATTTTTTTCTTTATCAGGACATAGATTTTAGTAAGTGAAAAAAATTATAACCATTAAAAAAAAATCATAAAATGCATGTTCTTTAAAAAGCGCACTTTTAAAAAAAGAAAATAAGGTTTCATTCATTTTTCAGCCAGCTCTGCTAATCTCAGAGGAGGAGTACTCCACTAACTGAAGATACAACATTTTAAATAACACTAAGAAGAACCACAAACCAGGAAAAGGGTTTTAATAGACAAATATTTGGGGATGGAAGGGTGTGGAGTTAGTATACCTGCCATCCAAATATTTTCATTTAGGGTATGTCTACACCAGGGCTCTCAAACTCAATTTACCTTAGGGACAGTGCTAGTCCTCAAATCCTACAAGAAGGCCAATAATGTCACCACCTCCCAGCCCATTTCCCACCTTTTCCCCTCACTATCTTGGCCTCATGCCATCCCGGCTGCCTCTGCCCAGCAATTAGTGATGCTGCCTCCATGCCTGCCTCTACCTGGCAACTAGTGATGGTATCTCTGTCCCTCTCCCCCAGCCAATGGGAGCTGCAGGTGGGGAGGCACCCCTGCAGCAGACAGAGCTAGCAGTGGGGCTGCGTGGGTCTCTCCTCGGGGGAGAGGGGCATGTGAATCTCTCCTGCCTGCTCCCCCTCTCCCCGCCCGGGCCGCAACCACGAGGGCCGGATGAAATAACTTTTAAAAAAGTTTCCATGGGCCGCAGTGAGGAGGTTCTTGGGCCGCAGATGGCCCATGGGCTGGGACTTTGAGATCGCTGGTCTACACCATAAATGAAAATGTGATTGCAGCATGGGCAGGCACAGCAGTACTATCTTTAATCTAGTTACCACAGGTTGCAACAGAAGTATGACACAGCAACATCAACCCTGACACAGGCAGCAACCAAAAGATATACCAAGAGTTTCTGTGGGGTTTGTACTGGCTAAGCTAGCTCACAGTGCCATGTTTTCACTACCACATTTACCAACATCAGCTAGATTAAAGCCATCATGGATACATCTACCCATGCTGAAATCATACCTTCATTTGTGATGCCAGAGTACCTCTACAGATGAAGGAGATTCTGTTTTGGAAAAATGCAAGAATTCTCATCAGAGCCAATGAATATTCTATGTAAGCCACATATGTTAGGAGTATCTTTCACAAGAACTACCCTCATTTGAAATGACTTACACTTCACAGCACTGCACCAAGATACCTCACACTTAGGCAGAATTGAGCCATCAGCAGAACCCTCCCAAGAACTGTCTAACATTCAACAAATGTCCAAAATCCAAAACATTCACTAAGTAAAATGCTACAAGCAACATGCAGAATGTTGAGGCTGCAGCCCATGCTGTGCTCTTAAGTAAATACAGAATCGTTGTTTCAGCCTCAACACACCTTCAGCTAAAAATTCCTTAAAACTATTTACATTATTGACTGGCTTAATAAAGAACTACCTGGTTTCATCTGTTTTTAAGACTTTCTATTGTGGTACCATACATGAAATCAAATAAAGCAATCCTGATTCCCTCAAATGAAATGAATAACCCCACAGTATTCCCTAAATAACACACATTTATAAAGTTTCTCTTTACAAAAAAAGCACATAAAATGAGCAGTGTTTCTTACACATAGTACAGTCTAAAAAAATAATTTCTCTTAGCCTTGTGAACTCCTATATTGAAATTTGCCCCACATATTACAGCAGCATTTGCTTTAAAACCAAATGAGGATAATAATTTCTTATTGAGTTTTATGACCTAGTGTGAAGGCTACAATCATTGTATCATTTTTAGATGAATAATAATGGCTAAAAGTAATGCTTACAGTGCAGCCTTATACCAGAGAGTGATTATTATTCCTTTAATGGTCAGTCTTTTGCTTCTGAAGAATGACGCCTAATATTACTTAAGTTAAATCTGAAATCTGAATTAATTAAGGTCTAACCTTGATGAATCAGGATATTGGTTCATGTAATGAAACTCATCATACATTTTACTTTTAAAACACTGAACATTTAATTGAATTACCTTAAATGGGAAAATTCTAGTTATGTTGGAAAAGGCAAAATAGGTATTTCCTAAGAGTGAACACACGCAAAATGACAGAAATAAATCTGAAAATTACATTGTCAGTAGTTTTGATTTCAGATTATGTTATTTGTTGGATTGCTGCCCCAAAAATATTCTCCCACTAGGTGGCTTGAACCTGTGGCCATGTCTACACTTGCAAAGTTTTTGCACTGTCAGTTTCAATGGTGATAGTGAACTGGTGAAAGAAAAATGCTGGCTTGTGTACTCACTGACCTCCGAGGTGTCAGATAGTGTTTACATTTGCAGAATTTCCATCATGGATGAGAGCAGTGTACTAAGGGCAGCTATCCCACAGTGCAGCTCTCTCCATTTTGACTATAGGTGTTGTGGGAAGAAGTGGGGGGTGGGCGCAGGGTCCAAACACGGGATCGTTTGCTCCGTGGAGCAGCCATGGTCACTTGGCCAGATGAGCACTTGCAAACAAAACAGGAAAACGAGTTTCAAAGTTCCCAGGGCTTTACAGGGGGAGGGCTGGACATCTGTTTACCTGACGTCAGAGCAGTGTTGCTGCTGGCCGGAGTGGTCACCCTAGGCACTGTGAAATATTGTCCGGAGGCTAAAAGCTGCTTACACAGGAAGAACGTGTCTCCACTTTCACGTCACCACAAAAGGGTCACTGGTAAGACCTGTGCGCTTCTCGTGGAGGTAGTTTTCTTTTTGCGGTGAAACTTCTGAGTTTCACCGCAAAAAGTCATTGGCAAGTGTAGATGCTCCCATGGTTTTTGCACAAAAAAAGGGACTTTTTGTGTTTTAAATGGCAAGTGTAGATATGCCTTGCATTGTTAATACAGAAATCTGCTTTGCACTATTCTGTATGTATTTGAGATATTACATCAAACAACATCCAATTCTGTTTCTGGAATATGTTAGTTGGTTGTTTATTATTCCTATGAAAACACTGTATCAACCTCACACTAGTGTAAATTGTGTGTAAAATGCTTTAAGCGTCTACACATGATAAAGGGCAATGGGGAATCACACCCACTAACCTAAATTTTACATAATTTTACACAAACAGACCAGGTGCATTTCTAGAGCTTACCAATATCAATGCTCTGAAGATAAGCCAATCATGTATCTGATTATCTTGGAGACTGACTTTTGGTATGGGTTATGGGAGAGTTCTACAACTGGCAAGAGGACATAATAACCATCTGCAACTTCGGTGAATGATTTAAAAGCATGAAAGCGCAAATCCTGATTCTAGCACTTAGTTCAAGAAGCAGAGTATCTGTAGGGAGTTCTGTGGAGCAGAAGGGAAGGAATTCTGCCTTACAGGACATGGAACTACTTAGTAACAAACTGCTTTGCTACCTATCACTAGCCAATGGATTCACTGGCCCTACCCTCTCTGCCCTCACCTAAAGCCCCTCTATGGCAGGGCTGACGGGGTCCTGGCATCCTGCCCTACTTTCCAACCCCAAATCCCATACAGTATACATACCAATTCCACCGCAATCAGTGTCCTTTCTGGTTGTGTGTTTGTATGCACCACAAGACCATACAGAAGTTAGTCTAATCATAAATATTACCTCACTCTCTCATATCCAAGGACCAACATGGCTATAACAACACTGCAAACAAACAAAAGACCACAAAGAAAAGTCAGATGACCTAAATCTTAAGTGGAATAGGCAAACCTCTGTAATGATAAAGAAATTTCTGTGCTGTGTTCTGACTCTGAGCTTCACTAAGCTATATAGCTAGCTAGCTTAAACACAAAAGTGACTAACCTTCCAACTGCCAGTCCTCATATTCTGTGTATTGCTGCTTGCTGGAATGAAGCTCTGGTCTCACAAGCAACAAGACTGTCTACTAAACCACTCAAACATTTCCCCAACACATTGGCTTCTCTTCCATTGCAGTGAGCCTCATCATTACTTCCAAATATTATGACATTTTCTTACATGAATTCCACAGACACTCATTATAAAATAAAATTAAGGACTATGCCCACCATCACATATAAATTTATAACAATTCCACTTCTTCCAGATGCCATTAGGCTGATGTTTCCCTCTATCCACAGAAAGACATTTTTAAAAGACACCGCATTTAAACTGAAAACAGATTAACATAATTTAGATGCTACCACAAAAATCAATATCCACTGTGCTTTATGCTCTGTATTCAAAATTTTCAAAAAGCTCTGGACTCATTTTTTATCTTAGATTATCAAGAAAAATCAGCTACCAGTTAGGCACCAAGTAGCACAAATGTGAGCTGCTGGGGCCTGTGCACTTTTGAAAAACCGGCCCTTTATTGAAGTTCCTAAAACGGAAGCTGAACTCTTTGGAAAAATCTTCTACATTTTGCTGGAAGGCAGATGTGGAGGAAGCAGAAGGATGTATTGGGATAGTCTTTTAGCTGATGTAAATCAGAGCTACAGTAATTAATATCAACTAAAATTGTGGGACCTATTGTTTTCAAATGATCACACTGAAGATTAAATATGGGTTTCTTCACCCATCTTTGAACACACAACCTCCCATTAATGTTAATCAGAGTTACACACTCACATTGATGGAAGACTTGACCATACATCATGTGAGACAGGTTGGAGGATGTTATATTAAATTGCTTTCAACACTGAGTGCTTTATAAGACTCCCAATCAAAGAAAGAACCTTTCCTTTAAAATTAATCTGTTTGCTAAAAACCAAGCAATAAGATGATCTTAAACAGTGTTTCATATATTAATTGTGCTATATTAGGCTTGTCTCACGTAATCCATTCCAAACATTTTTTTTTAATTTCAACAATTGTTCTGCAAAATCTCTCCCACTCCCTCCTCTTTAAAGTTTCTCACATGTCAGGAATCTGATGTAAGTCTCACGATTGCATATTTTATAGCTCATTTATGCATCACTATTACTGAGAACTGGAAACAAAATAAACCCAGTAATACCTGATTTATCTCAGTGCTCTAGCAGCTCTAGTGGGAAGTTACAGCTGTTGACCAAATTTAACTTTTATAGTGCATTCTGCCACATGAAATAGAAATAAAGACAGAGGAAAGTCAGCTGGATGTAGAATTGGGAGGGGATCAGTATGCTTGGTATACTGAAAATATGTACAACACATTATTAGACCCTACATTTTCAACTAAAACATCTGAGAATAATGGATTCTTCACTTCGTATATTTAATATGTCATTTAGGGCTTAGCAAAACTGTAGCTTAATGGAACCCAGATCAAACAGAAGCGTGTAAAAGGGCATCTGAAACAGTTGGGGTAACGTGGTCTGGGGGATAGGAAACTGAGCCAGATCTGGTTCTACTTTCAGCTCTGCAACTGACCTACTGTGTGAGACTATGGGCAAATAACTACCACTGTACCTCATTTTTCCACGTGTAATGATTCTTACCCTACTTTGTAAAGAACTTTGAGATCTATGCTTTGGCTAGTTGAGCTTGAAGGTGACCTTGGCTAGCTTCTCTATGAACTTGTGTGGGTATGGAAGGTTTGAGAGTAGGTGATAATTAGGTCTGTTGCCTCTAGGATGAGTTCACTTTCATATTGGCTGGACTGCTGCATATTAAAAAGGGAAAGGGAAGACTTCTTCACAAGATAGGCACCAGTTCCCCTGACTCTCTTTTACTAACCAGAAAGGGCAGGGATCAGAGTCACAAATTTTGCATTGAGTTTTGTTAAGGATGTGAATGGGCTAAATTCAAGGAATGATGGCAGGCTGATGGTTTGCTGGCATGAGATCAAATCCATACAGCTTGAATATCCTTCCTAAATGCAGATGATTTTTTCATTGAAGGAAGAGGATCGTTCATTGTGTCTGGTGTTGGGTTCTGTTGTGGACTGCAGGCAGTCAGCATTGATGAAGTGGAATACCACACACAACAGTTCCTTAGGGCATGATTCAATGGCTTCTATGGAGACGGAGAGAGAAGTTGTCTTGGCCTGTAATACAACTCCAACGCTGGCTTCGAGAAATTCTTTATGTTTCAGCCTAAGTCTTCGGTAACTTAGCCAGATTTCCACCTGCAGCTTTGGGGGACCTCAAATTGCAGGAGGAATTTTGCATTCTTTTGCCAGATGCAGAACGCACTCCCTGCTGCGGACAAGGTGTGCATAGGGTTGGAAGAGTGGGCTAGACATGACGCTCCCTGCCTTCATCTTCTTCCCAATGGGAAACCAAACTCTCTTCATCCGGTTACCCCATCAGATTATCTGCATTTCCAAGCCACACTTTGTGATGAACAAAGGCTGGTGCAGGTCTCTGTTCACGAGCCTTCTTTGATCATTGGCAATACAAATCCAGGAATGAATCAACCTTGTATTCAGTTCAGACTATCTATTAGTATTTATATACACTTTTACACCGTTAACAGTTAAAGGCCAGATTTTACACAGCCCTGACTTGGTGCAAGAGGTGGCAGATATGCTACAGGGAATCCTTCCTCCTTGTACATCTATGCAGCAGTCAGCCAGAACCCCAGTGTGTGAACTCTTTCAGCGAAAGATGCAGCAAATGATTGTGCAGCCAAAGATGACAGACACCCCTAAGGGAGAATGACCAAGTGGAAGCAAGGGCAGACATGTTGGGCCAAATCCTCAGCTAGTTAACAACAGGCATAACTCCTGTGATAAAAATGGAACTGTGTCACTTTACACCAGCTGTGGGTATGGCCCACATAGTTATGTGAGTTAATTATGCACGCCATTGAATCACACAGAAAAGACAAATAGGCTGAATTTTTTCTCCATCTGATAATACATAGACAAGTCTACAGATCTAGTGAAATTACAAATCAACAAACAGAATAGATTCCTAATACAGAAATAGCTACACTTTGGATAATCAACCCTTAAAACTTGCTGCTATTGAAATACATACCTTGGTAAGAGAACAGGAGCACTTGTGGCACCTTATATCAGAGGGGTAGCCATGTTAGTCTGGATCTGTAAAAGCAGCAGAGAATCCTGTGGCACCTTATAGACTAACAGATGTTTTGGAGCATGAGCTTTCGTGGGTGAATACCCACTTCGTCAGATGCAGGAGTGAAATTTCCAGGGCAGGTATTATTATATACTAGCAAGCAACTAGAGTAACGAGGGGAGTTCAATCAGGAGGATGAGCCCTGTTCTAGCAGCTGAGGTTGTAAAACAAGGAGAGAAACTGGTTCTTATTGGCAAGCCATTCACCGTCTTTGTGAGTCCAGAGTGATGTGCAAATTGCAGATGAACTGAAGCTCAGCAGTTTCTTTTGACGTCTGTCCTGAAGTTTTTTGCTGCAGGATGGCCACCTAGGTCTGCTATAGGTGCAGGAAGTTGAAGTGCTCTCTACAGGTTTTGTATATTCATTCCTTATATCTAATTGTGTCCATTTATCCGTTTCGTAGTGACTGTCCAGTTTGGCCGATGTACATAGCAGAAGGGCATTCTGCATATGATGGTGTTACATTGATGTGACGTTGAGAGTAATGAACAGTGTGTGTATGCTATCTGGTTACGTCTGTGTATGTGTCGCGGGTGTAGATAGTGCAGAGTGCATCGAGTTTTTGCATGATTGTTACTGAGCTAGATTACTATGTACGTGTGCATGCTGTGAGAATACGTTTCAGGTTGGCAGGCTGTCTGTGGGAAGATTGGCCTGCCACCCAAGACCTGTGAAATGTGGATCATTGTCCAGGATGGGTGTAGATCCCTGATGATGCGTTGGAGGGGTTTTAGCTGGGGGCTGTATGTGATGGCCAGTGGAGTCCTGTGGCACCTTAGAGACTAACAAATTTATTTCAGCGTAAGCTTTTGTGGGCTACAGCTCACTTCTTCGGATGCATAGAATGGAACACACACGCAGGAGATATTTATACATACAGAGAACATGAAAAGTGGAAGTTGCCATACCAACAGGAAGAGTCTAATCAATTGAGATGAGCTATCATCAGCAGGAGAAAAAAAAACTTTTGAAGTGATAACTGAGATGACCCATAGAAGGTGTGCGGAAAACTTAACATAGGGAAATAGATTCAATTAGTGTAATGACCCAACCATTCCCAGTCTCTGTTTAAACCTAAGTTAGTAAGAGACAAAACCAAGTATATACATATATGAATATTATCACAATTTATAGTTACACTTGCTAGAATATCTATTATAAGAGTTGTTATTCTTCATGTTTTAGACCATAAGACTGGAGTCAAGAAAAAAAATATCTTCCATGGAATAGTTCTGCACAATCGTCCAGGTGCATGATGGGTTATTTTGCCTTCCATTAAAACAGTGGTTCTCAAGCTTTTGTACTGGTGACCCCTTTCGCATAGCAAGCCTCTGAGTGTGGACTTCCCTTATATTAAAAAGCGTTTAATTGATATTTAACACCATTATAAATGGTGGAGGCAAGCGGGGTTTGGGGTGGAGGCTGACAGATCGCAGCCCCCTCCATGTAATAACCTTATGACCCCCTGAGGGGTCCCGACCCCCAGTTTGTGAGCACCTGTGTAGCAGGGTGGTTACCCACTCCTGCTCTGCGGGGCTGGAAACGGCCTAGGAGAGGGCTGTGGCTGGCGCAAGAAGCCTGGGCTGATTGGGGGAAAGTAGGCTCAGCTGGGGCCATTCCCCAGTCAGGCCCAGCTGGCCCCTATAAAAGGCTGTGAGCCAGAGGCCCAGGCAGTCTCCCTCTGCCTATAGAGGGAGAAGGGCCTGGCTGCAAGGTGCCAAGAAGGGAACCTAGAGTGGAGCAGGGCTGGGGGAAGGCCTAGGGAGCCAGGGAGCTCCGGCCTAGGAAAGCCCCAGGCTGAACGCCTGGTAAGGCCCATTTGGTATTGGGTTGCAGGGGGCAGCCCATGGGTAGGTGGAGGCAGCAGGTCCGAACTCCCTTTGCTTATGATGAGTGGCTTACACTGCAGACCGCCCCAGTGAGCGGGGGCTAGATGGGGACTGGCAGTAGCCGAACACTGAGGCGAAGTAGGGGTAGTGGGTGGGAGTTCCCCTGGGAGGGGGAGACCCTGAGGCGTTACTGCCAGGGGGGCAGCACCGCAGGTAAATGGGGCAGTGGGGTCCTGGGAGGAACACAGGGCCACAGGTAAGGCAGATCACCAGCCTACAGAGGGCGCTCCAGAGCTGGAATGAGCAAATCACCAGCAGGAGGCACAGTGGCGGTGAGTCTAGGCACTTACACCCTGCTTTAAAGCATCTAGTCTAGGTCACTGTCTAAAACTATTGGTCTAGATGAACTATCACAAAATTTCATTTTAAAACACTAAAGCATCTGATGTACAAGAATGTAACAAAGTAAAGCTCCTGAAACCAGCAAATCACTACTTTTAATGTTGAAAATATGGTCTATACACAGCCTGAAGTGTAATGATGCAAGCGGTGCCTCTGTCATAAAGTCGTTCAGATTTTCCTTCAATAACGCCAGATTCATTTTATCACAAGCAACAGACTTCAAAAGAAGTGGAACACTGCAGACATATTGTAATAGCTCAATATGATGCTCTTTAAATTCTCAACATTTTTTCTAATATTGCCTATGTCTCCCAAACACTCCCTTCCTATCACTTCAGCAAACGTGAAGGAATAAATACACACCCATACACTTCATAGTATGCACATACATTACAGTATTCATTGGGACTTTATCTGAACTTTAAGTACAAGCTGAAGCATACCCTTCCTGAATAGGGATGCCTTCCTTAACTGGGGAGATAGACTATGTGTCTAACTCAAGTGAGTATGTGATTTACCATGTACTTACAATGGTTTTCCGTGGAGCTGCTGTGTAATTATTACACAGTTGCTACAGAATACGGCAATATTTTACCATAGCTATGTGAATAACTCATGCTTTCACAGCATTTCATTTACTTATCATAGGTAATTTTAAGAGTCACTGAAGGCTGTCATTTATTATTTAGATTTAGATTACTACAACTTTAAGGATATATCAGTAGATTGACAAAACATGCCCATCATGTAGTATCTGACCATGTATTCAATAACTTTAAAATGTATAATTCAATTCAGTGAACAATGCCACCATAAATGAGCCACCAACCATACCCTTCTCAGGTAAAAGCCTCATTAGACAGACGGACCCTACCACATATCCTGAAGGTCCACACATTCTGGCTCTGAGATCTGTGTGAGAAGCAAATTCCTGTGCAAGGAAAGCCTGCAACTATGCTCCAGATACTGAAATGTATAAGACTTCTGTAAGAGCACCCCACAAGTTTTTAATTGTCACAGTATTGAAAATATTTCATCTCAATCACCAATCTCCCAGATTTTTAATCAGACTCAACGTTTGAGGCCATAGCTAAGTAGCGTCCCCTAAATGTTTCAAGGGAGTGTTTTTACCAATAATCAGAGAAGTACGGATTGCACATGTATGATGTGCTGTCCGCTCTGACAAAAGAGAATTACTTAATTCATGTATTTTTTTTTCAAAATGCAAACCCTATTCACAAGAACTAAACATCATTCATATAAAACCAATCTGACTCTAGCATATTTTTCTTAAGGTCCAAGGGTGCACAGCTTATAATCTGCAGTCTCAAGAGTATACTTAAGGTGGAAGTATAGTAGCATGAAGTCCATCAATATTCCTTTGATAGGGTCAAGTCTACCACTATAAAGTCAATTTTGAATGCAGTATATCATGATGCTTTCTTTTGACCTGACAGACAATGTAATGATATCAAAACTTTTCACAGTGTAGTATTGATGTTTCCTGAGCTCACTGAACTACTTTTTCCTGGTTTTCCACCTTTTTTGACTTCCACTGTTACTTGTACCTGCCCTTTGTCTTAGAGTACGTCCACACTACCCGCCAGATTGGCGGGTAGCGATCAATCTATCACGAATCGATTTATCACGTCTTGTCTAGATGCAATAAATCGATCCCCAGACACACTCCCCGTCGACTCCAGAACTTCACCAGGGTGAGAGGCAGAGTCAACGGGGGAGCCATGGCCATCAATCCTGAGCCATAAGGATAGGAGGTAAATCAATCTAAGATACGTCAACTTCAGCTATGTTATTCTTGTTGCGTATCTTAGATCGATTCTTCCCCCTGCCCCTCCCAGTGCAGACTAGGCCTAAGACGTCTACTTCTCTTTCACCTTGTTCTTCCTGTCACAAAGTCAGCCAAGGAACTTCCTTTGAGATGAATGTTAACTATTTGTATGTTACCCACATGATCATGGTCGCTAACGCTGAGCATCTGTGATTAACTCATCTTTCTCCAGCTGAGAATCTGAAGTTCATCTCAGAAACTGATATTGTAAAATAATGAGATGAAATCACCTGAGGTTAATTTGAAATTGTATTGTACTGTCTGGTGATTGCAGATTACACAATTTTAATACTTATTATCTAGGTCCACAGATATTTTAAAAAGGAATATAAATGGAAAAAATGGGAATTAAGATGGAAAAAAATACTAACAATCCCTGAAACTTAGTCTTGTTAAAAAATTGAAATTGTATGACTTTCACTGGGGAAGAATCTTGCTTTCAAGTAAGATTTAGTCTAAAAAGCTCTAGGCTGCCAAACACCAACCACATAGCAGACATAATGTACTGTACTTAGTATCTGAAAGAGAGAGAGAGCTGCTTGAAAACTGCATGCTGACTTGTCAGGGAAGTGCACAGGTGATGGCTATGCAGGTAACCCGACATATTGTCACTTCTCCTCATCAGGGAGCAAAATGTTTGCCAAGAAGAGAATGCAGTGGGAATACACAAAAAAATACACAATACATGTCTTCAGACTGGATCTGCAAAGATGGACAGTCAACAAAATAGAGAGAGATACAGGAAAGCTGTTCCAGACACCAACAGCTGCAGAGGAGAGAACTGTTGCACTACCAGGATGGGATTGTGAGGATGGATAAAAGGTCAGGGGCCAAGTGAGTGAAGAGAGTAGAGAAAAAAGCAGAGACAGAGAGGGGGAAGTGTCTGTGTGGTAATTTGACGCAAGCCCATTGAGTGTTTTAAGAACAGGGCAATTTTGAAACTGGACCCTGAAACTAATAAGGAGGCAATGGAGGGTTCTGAAGACGGGGTGATATAGTCATACTTCCTTGCAGGCTGCAACAAAATTCAGCTTGAAACAGGTATTCAGCTAAAATTCTGGTATTTGGCTTCAGAGGAATTATTTTTCAAATGGCTATTCTTCAAAGCTGACTTGGTAGGAGGACACATACCTTCTTTCCCCTGTAACATGGCTAAGCTTGGCTGCTTCATCGCCCCCATTCTGACAGCCAATTTTGATAGTAGCTCAGTGTGGTTTAAAGGAAGAGGGAGTGATTACGATGAGGCTCTGTTCCCTTCCTAACCCTCTTGGTGATACTGGCCATCTCTGCCTTGTGGCTAAGTCTGATCAGGCAAGCTCCAGGTCTGAGCTGTCTTTTTTTCTCATAGGAAAACTGCTGGCCTCATTCCTCACTCACTTCTGCAGTGTTTTTAAACTAGTATTTTGTCATTAACAACAAGGTTTGCTTAAGAGAGGCAGAGACAAATCTATTCATCTAGATTTAATTATAGCCATAACCTTTTAGCTCAATAGTTTTGCAAAAGATCATTAAGTGCAAAGGTCTTTATGCTTTCCAGAGTGCTTAGTCTGCATCATACTTTAAAACATGTCATCTTTTTCAGAACAGATTTAATTGCCAATACATCTTTATAGAGTGGGAGAATAACCTTTAATTATTAGTAGGATCTTGGTATTGAAATTTCAGGACATCTGCTTAATAAAAAGTAGATGGTCTCTCCGTGGGAATCTGCCACCATATATGGTGATGACATAAGTAAGATATTAACAAAACAAAATAGGGAAGGTATCTAATTAATGCATGCTTTGTGAGATTATGAGTCTAACTTGTTTTTGATTACTAATATATTCTTGCAATAAATGATCAGATATGTTACGCGTGACTTTGACTAATTTCTATTTAACTTTTCTGATATTTCACCATTCCAAAAATTAGATATTCAGTACACTCCACTTGTTTAATACAAGTAAGAATGTGTGGGTAGCTGTATTTTGAAGTTTGAAGACTTGGACTTGGGATTAAATGAGTGGCCACAGCGCTGAGAAGGGGACGAGTTTCATTTAGAAGCCCAAGTCAAGGGCAGGATTTAGAGAGGAAGCCCTGGGGGCACTGCTGTATAACAGGGCAGGGATGGACTTAAAGCTCGCCCAGGAAATGCTGAGAACTGACCCCGGCGACAAGGCTGCAGACATTACCAAGGGCATAGGGACAAGCCCTGTTGGACCCTTTACCCCAGAAGACGTTTGCTCGTTCATGTGTTGGACTGTGTGACGTAGCCAGAGGGCTGAGCTGCTGAATACCCTCCTGACAAGGACAGCAGCCGACAGGGGGCACTGCAAGCAGAGAGAGTACAGGTTTGCATCCAGCCGACAGGAGATGCTCACGAGAGGCAAGTGCATACTGTCACAAAAAGGATACTAGAAGTATATCATGTTGATGCAGTGGGCACATTGATAATGTTCTGAAAGTGGTGACAAGTTTACAGAAAGGTATGTGAGAGAAGGAAAATTTAAGAGTGACACCCACCTGATGTACAGAGGACGCAAACAGAAGACCTGAACTAAAGAGAAAGTTGTGCCAGAGTATTCTCCCCTTGCCGAAGAACACACTTTTAGATCTAAGAATGAAAAGTGCTATAATAAGAGCTAAGTATTTATTATTAATTATTACTATTATTAGGAAAGCAGTGTGACTGGATGACTAAGGTATGAGGCTGGAAGCCAAGAGACCTCAGTTCAATTCTTTTGCTACTGACCTATTGTATGCTGTTGAGCCAAGTTATGTCCCCCATCTGTGCCTCAGTTTCCCCACCTGTAAAATGGGAATTATTACACAGTGTGGGTGAAGCACTTTGAGATCTCTCAATGAAAAGTACTATGTAACAGCTATAATATTTATATTCAAGACATTTAACTGAAGACATGTAGACACAGTCAAATTCATTTGGATAGAATAGGCATTAAGAGGAATCAGGAAGAAGTAGAGGAGTAATTAAAAAAGTGTCAAAAGACATATACAGTTAAGCTTCTTCAGTGTAAAAATTGTTGTTAAGTTGACCAAGAGGAAGGAAGTACACAGAAAAGAAGAGAATGTTGAGAATCAAATCTTTTGATACTCTATAGAGCAGAGGGTCTTAACGTACAAGAGCCATCAAAGAATGAGTAGGAAAATTATGGAAGAAGGGAACTAAATTAACTCTAGGAAAGAATCAGAGATAGAATTATGGGTTAGCAGGGACCGCAAGAGTCATCTAGTCTAACCCCATAATGCATGTTCCACAACTCTCTGAAGTCAAGGGAGATGGTAGGAGAGAAAAAAAACTATCAGCAGCAGAAAGTAATGGTGGTTCTTTGAGTATTCCTTTTGCATATTCTCAATTTGAGATGCACCCTTTGGCACCACCAAACTTCAAGAATTTTTTAGAAAAGAAAAAACGGTTATCTACTTTTCGTAATTGTTGTTCTTAGAGATGTATTGCTCATGCCCATTCAATTCTAGGTGTGCGCGCACTCACATGCGCAGTCGGAGATTTTTGCTTTAGCAGTATCCGTAGGGACACCTGTGGCACTCCTTGAGTGCCACTTTCATGCATTGTTATATCAGGCGCCACTGGCCATATGCCCTATCAGTTCCTTCTTGATGGTAACTCCAACAGAGGGGTAGGAGAGCGGGTAATGGAATGGACACGAGCAACACATCTCGAAGAACAACAGTTACAAAAGGTAGATAACCTTTTTTTCTTCGAGTGCTTGCTCATGTCAATTCCATTCTAGATGAGTCACAAGCAGTATCAATGGAGGTGGGCTAGGAGTTCACGGTCTTGCAGATTGCAGCACTGCTCTGCCAAAGCCTGCTTGTCTCGAGCTTTCTGGGTAAGTGCATAATGAGACGCAAATATGTGGACAGATGACCAGGTAGCAGCCTTGCAGATCTATTGGATTGGTATCTGTGCCAGGAAGGCCACTGACAATGCTTGTGCCCTAGCTGAATGTGCCGTCACGATCACCGGTGGAGGAACCTTTGCCAGCTCATAGCAGTAGCGGATGCAGGCTGTGATCCTGGACAAAATCTTCTGAGCAGACACTGAGCGACCTTTCATTCTGTCTGCCCCCACAACAAACAACTGTGTTGACTTATGGAATGGCTTTGTTCTATCTACACAGAAGGTCAGCGTCCTCCTGATGTCCAGGTTGTGTAGCCTGTACTGCTCATCTGACACATAACGCTTGAGAAAGAAGGTAAGTATATGTCCTGGCCATGAAACCAGGAAATGACCTTGGCCAGAAATGCTGGGTGCAGTTGCAGCTCGACTGTATCCTGGTAGAAGACCGTATAGGGAGCTCTGAAGTAAACGCCCTGATTTCTGATACCCAGTGGACCAACATCACAACCAGGAACAAAACCTTCCAAGAGAGAAACAGGAGAGAGCAGGAAGCCAGGGGCTCAAATGCAGGCCCCATAAGCCTTGACAGCATGAGATTCAGGTCCTGGGGGGGATCCCGGACGTGTGGGTAGAGACGCTCCAGCCTTTTCAAAAAATGTGCCCCATCCAGATTGAGGTGGCAGTTTAAGGTGCTCACTTTGATCTACAAAGACCTTGCTGCTTTAGAGGCCATTCAAGTTGGCTCCCCTCAATTTAAGAGAGAGAGCTGGAATTAGAGCATTCTGTATAAGGAGCCCTCAGCTCTGGAAAAAGTTTTCACCTCCGAGCACACTGTACCAGATATCTAATTACAAAGGCTGCTGTGAAGATAGGTCTTTGGGAGAAACCAGATGTTGAGGGACAGGGAAGTTTTTTTGTTCTGAAGCTGATTTAATTCTGTTTTCATAATTTACACTAAGGGCATTTAGATACCCCATTTTTATTGTTTTTACTAACTCTACAAATAATAGAAGATCCTAGAGATCTGTATACCAGCATTGCCTTGCCCAAGGTGGAGCCATCTGAATGACTCTGGTCTTGCCTTGCCTGATCTTTCTTATCACCAATGAAAAGAAGAGTGAAAAGAGATACAGATGTCTGCTCCACGCCAACAAAATCACATTTGTTACTGAGTTCCTATTCGTCTCTGCTGTGAAGCAAAAACCAGGAGAGTTTCCATTGCTGCTTGTGGCAAAGAGACCTACGAGAAGACAGGCCTACCATGGACAGCTTCAAAAACCACTTGCGCTGATTTTGCGGTCCGTAACAATTTATCTGTCTATATATTTGTTTAGTGGCAAGTTAGAAGACCATAGGAAGTATCCGGTCAGCCAAACACCAGTCTCAGAAGGCTACCACTTCCCAAAACAGGTGCTGGGAACAAACATCCCTATATGTTGAAGCAGAACACTGTTGCTGAGCTATCTGGAATCTATACAGAATGGCAGGTAAGGATGTAACATTGAAGGAAATTATGTTGCTAAAAGAGCTTACACATATCATTCCAATCCAGGCTTCTTAGAACATCTAGGCTGTGATAATTTTTTAGTTATTTAAAATGGTTCTGAATCTGTATGTATAAAGAAAGCAGTTTCTGCAGAGTTATGTTGGTGACACCAAGTCCCAAGTTACACAGAGCACTGGCTATTGTTAGATCATAAGATGAAGCTGGAAGAACATCAGAATTATTTGAAGCTGTTTAAGAATGCATTTAATAAGTACAATGTGTAACAACAGCAGGATATGAAAGTTCTAGAGCTAAAGATAGTACATGAACAATAAACTCCACATACAATGTTATTTCCAGAAATGCTTGTCCAGAGCCTTTCCCCTTTAGATAAGAAGGCTCTATAGACTAGTCTGAGTTGTTTATCCACTTTATGCGCTCATAAATGCAGCTTTCTAAGTCCTCTCTATGCTCAAGTTGCATCAGGTTAGAGGCTAAATTTACAAAATGGCAGCTGGTCTATGGATCAGACTAAACAGACACAATTTTGAAACTCATCAAATATGGCAGCAGTCCTATCACAGTCAATTATTTCAGCTTTCTACACTAGCTTTCAGGGTTTTTTTTTCAATTATTAATACCTACAATTTTTGATCTAGCTATTAATACCTCAAGATATAATGAAAGAAAACAGCATTGTCCGGAATCCTCAAAAGTGGCAAAGGTTTCCAGGGGAACCAACACATTACATTGCCATAACTCCTTTTTGCAATTAGGGCAGATTACTCTAATTTCACATTACTGCCAAGTCAGTAAGTTAGGTAACATGGGGACAACCAGAAGGTCAAACAGTCAAATCTTTTGGAGGCACTAAATTTTGCCTTTTCCCATTCTCTATCATTCTTAGTTCTCCAGTTGTCTTGCAGGTTCTGGCAGAGATTCCATCATTAAGACACAGGACAAATCCACAATATTTTTGAAATGTTTAAAGTATTTTTCTTTTCACTCACTGTTTATACCACTACTTCACAAAGGGAGAACAGAAACATATTTCTTCACTAAAATTATTTTCTTTCATCACACGATGCACGTATTGGTTACTGTTGGGTTTCTTGTGAGAGCTGCGTTGCTTGCATTTAATTTTATTTTATTTTTTAAGAAAAAGTGCAGAGTTTGTTTTGAAAACCTAAACCAAGATCCAGATATGAAGAATTATATGGACTTTATATACTGAAAATTAAGAGGTAGAGCAGGCAGAAATCTCAGTTCTAACGTTTCTTTAAATCAGAGAGAGAAGAAAAATGTATCTAATAGTAGGTCAAACAAACAAAACTGTGGTGGTGAACTGCCTTTCACTGTTAATGGAAGAGATACCCATTGGGATAGCTAATTCAGTTATTAATCAGAACAGATGACTTTGATCTTACTGTGAGGCAAGCAAAATATCCACTGACCAAGCATTTAAGATTTGTGTCCCAAAACTGCTGAAGAATTCAATCAAATTAAAAGATAATGCTATCACGTGGTTAGCCTCTGAAATGCAACGACAAAGTAATAAATCATGCAAAAGCCAACTGAAAACACTGATCTAACACAAAAGGCAATTACGTGAAAGCACTATCCATCTCTGACACATCCAACAGGTTTCCTGAGCATTTATAAATAAAAACGTGGGTATGTTTTAGATGCAAAGTTCAAAACAAAGCGTAATCTAGAGACTAAAGTCCTTAGAGTAAAACACCAGGGGGAACAAAGTGACCAGTCCACCACATATCATATAAACAAAGCTACTTCTCAATGTCAGCATGAGGGAGAGACAATCAAAATAACTAAATTCTATTGGCTATCATTAGATACTAAATCACAAATGCCAAAGTCAATACCAAAATAATTCACAGCTGAACAACAGAGACCTAACGATAAAATCTTGCTCTTCCATGCTGTGGCCACGCAAGGTGGGGAAGAGGAGAAATGCTGGCTGTGCTCTGGGTCCCTTAGTGATCCTGCTAGTGCAACACAGGACGGCTTAGGAAGGCTGAGGCAACACACTTTCTAGTTCACTGCTGCTTTGACTGAGATTAGCACATAAAGCCATCTATCAAATGGTGAGTGCAGCATATAAACAGAGTCCAGGGATGGTGGAGGACTTGTTACACTCCTTCAAGATAGCACTAAGTGTATCCTGCCCATGGAGGTGCTGGCAAAAAGGTAACGTCGAATCCTCTTTCTTCAAAAAATGCACTCCAAAACAAAAAAGAGCAAGATTTAGCTCGAAATGAATAACTATCATAATTACCAAATTAAACCTTGCACTACAGCTCAGAGGAATATTTGCTTTCCAAAAATTCTGAACAACTTATTCATTGTCATCTCTGATTGGATCATTTTGAAATATTGTGATAACACTTCATACAACTGAACCAAATTCTGCTCTCACTTATGTCAACTTCGTTTGCTCCTTCTTAAAGAATTTAATTCATATTCTTCATTGTGCAGGTAAGCATGCTGGACAGAATATTGGTAAGCATATTGGACAGAATGCTCAGATTATAAAAATATTTAAATAGAGAGTGAACATTTTTGCTACAATAGCCCAATTCCTCCCCTATTAACAGAAATAAACCTTCTCTCAGGAATCTCTTACTCCCCTCTTGCTCCTCCCCAAAATGTAACATTCGACAAGGATCCACAATACAACATATCACAAGAAATACTGCATGATACAAGCACAAAAGGCAAACCACAGGACAACAGTTACTCCGGAAACCACCTCCTAGTAATGTGCTGAAACATGCCTGACATTTAAAAATACACATTTTACCACTGAGCAAAATTCCATCTCTAAGTACCACAAACGGAGATGAGTATTTCTACATTCAGAGTAGGTAATGTTCACCTCTCATCACTATTTACTGTTTTAAATAGCCTTTAAATATATTACTAATTAGATTACCTGTCACAGATCACATTACAAATTATTGCTACTCCTACTCAAATATATCTTTATCCTCATGTTTTTTCTTCTTTTCTTTAACTTTAACCCTTCAGGGATACCTATGTTTTGACAGTATTTGATAAAGTCCTTCAGGCATTTTAGAAGAGGATTTAAACAGGTCAAATATTAAAGAAATTATTTCAAATTCCTTTGAAAATATTTTGTGCATAAAAACTTCTTGTATTCTTATGGGGACTGATCTCTCTCTTTAATATACCTTTCTGTACCACTCCATATAACTCAGGCTAGGATCTATCATTTTCTCTATATATTCTAACCATCCTCGAGATGATGCACCAAGTTTGGTCTGTTTAGTCATATTAATACAAAAACCTGTGTCTAAACTCCATTCAGATTGCAAAATTCATATTTCAAAAGTGAGGACATGCCAAAATTAAGGTTGCCATGGCTATTTGAATTTGGTGTTCTTGTGTATATGCATCATGATAGAAAAGTCCCATATGAGATTGTGCAAGACTCACAACAGTCTTCAAACTGCCTATGGACTTCTGCTGCACAGAGTACACTCCAACCCCTCTCATGCTTGTACATCAGGGGCAGGTCTCTCCGTGACCAGCTCCCAGCCCTGTCTGTCTTCGTGTAGACTTCCACCTCTCTAGAGCTCCTTACTCTTCCTCTTCTGAGTTTTAGGAAGCTCCTTCTCCAGCCATCAACTCCTTTCCAAGGTTTTTCTCCTGGACACTCTACCCCAGCCAAGCCTTTTTCAGAATTAATGAAGGTCCTGCCCCCTTCCTGATCTCTCTCTCTCAAGTACAGTGAGATTAACTGCCTTCTTTCCCAGTGTTCCCTGCTACAGCCTTTAATCTCAGCTTCCCCAGAAATGCAACCCCAGAATGTCTTGCTGCTTCAACAAAGTCAGAATTGAACTAAGCCATAGGCTTGCCTTAAAGGGCCCAGACTGCTGACTTACAGGTCCAAGGATCCTCCTGTGGTTTTATGAGGGGCAGAGCTAATAAGGAGGAATAAAATACCCAACGCTAACCCTACCCAGTGTCTGCCTGAGATGGGGGCAGGATGAGGGTTAGCTAGTTGAAGCTCAGTCCTCACAAGAACTGAGGTGATCCTGGTTGACAAAGGCATGAGGATAACAAATGTCCCTTAACTTGAGGTGTTTGTCCATCTCTTGTTATACAGGTTTGAACTACACCTCTACCCTGATATAATGCAACCCAATATAACACGAATTTGGATATAACACGGTAAAGCAGTGCCCTGGGGGGGAGGGGAGGGCTGTGCACTCCGGCGGATCAAAGCAAGTTCGATATAATGCAGTTTCACCTATAATGCGTAAGATTTTTTGGCTCCCGAGGACAGCGTTACATCTGGGTAGAGGTGTATATGGAACCTAGTTAAAAGATCAGGTTACAACCATATTAAGGATGACTTTTTATCATTTATGCACTATCAGGAGGCTGTGACTGTTTCTTATAACAGCAGATATCGTGACTGACTTCCATACTTTTGTCAGCTCAAGCTTACATTGTGCTTGCAATGTGCTTGATGTACAGCAACATCTTATAACCACCTGAAACTGAACCTGGTGCAGGGTTCAGGTGTCTGTTTCTTATATGAGAGTATCATGCAGTGAGTCTAGTATACATATTCCAGGATCTGCACTAGTTACTTAATGGTGTTCAGGTGAAATTTAAAAACGTGTTTCTGATTTCTAAATCTCTACATATCTATTGACTTTCACACCTGTGGGACAACAACTCTGCGCTTGCAAAGCTTGAGCTGGAGCCCTTGTAGTATATAGTGGGTGAGCTGCTGGCATGGTGTTCTCTGTGAGGACATTTCAACTTCTGAAGTTTCTCAGCCCTATTTAAAGTAATCTAAATGTTATGATCTTCAGGGCCTGTGCCCAAACCTCATCTTTTCCTCCCAGCATTTGTGAAGGTGGAGACTTTTGAGAATTTAGTGGCAGAAAATTGTTTCAATATTTAATTTGCCTGTAAATTGCTGTTTGGGAGTCACACTGAATGGAATCACCAAAGTCAAGTCATAGTGACAGGACTTTTAGATATTTTAAGTTCTATCAAGGGCACCTAGAATGAAGGAATTGGTGCTCTTTTTACTTTGTATAAATGTAACAGACAAAATAAAACACACCAATCCATCCTGTTATCACATATGCATACCTAGATAGCAATGCCAAATTCTGTGCATTTTACAGGAACTGCAAACTAATATCTACTTTAATACAGATATTTTCTAACAGTCTGTACGTGAGGTTTTCCACCCTGAATTCCCACACTCCCAGCACACAATTTCATTAGATCATGGGACAGAACAGAATCAAAACGTTTACAGTTAAATGCTTTAGAAGCCTTTTCAGTGCCCTCAACAGTATTTATTAGACAGTTAATGAAGTGGGCTAGTTACAACACCCGCGGGTAAGCAAGGGTTGTATGCTATCAAACAGAAACTCACAGAGGACCAAGGATTTCTTAAAATTTACTAGGAGAAAGCAAGAACTCCAGCCTTCAGGTTACCACTGTTTTCACAGCAGGAACTCTGGATCCAGATAGTTAAAGCATAACCCAATTCTACCACAAAAGAAAAGAGTAAATACCCATTAAGTACTGCTTGCATGTACATACCTCATTTTAAGGTTCCAAGGCATGAGGGGGGAAAGAGGAAGAAAACAGCAAATTGCACACTATATAAACTCCCTTTTCTGTGCGAATGGCTGCCTCAGTTTCAGAAGCCCTTCCTCAACAGATTGTTCTATTCCTATTCAGCAGAACTTCTCATATTGATTGCAAATAAACATAAATAAGTACACATTTCAAGTCTGCATAGCCATTCAGACTCTGCATTCTCTAAGATCCAATAAACTGCAGTTCTCCTACTAAAAGAGCTGCTGGATGCCAAATGTGCAACCAGGCAGCAGGGGGTCAGGCGCCCCCTTACAGATATCTTGACATGTGAATCTACACACAAAAAAGTCCCCTGGGCCTCCCATAATCTACTTGCTCTGTCTTTACTCCAATCCAGTGCTTCTCCTTGACATCCACAAAGGCATGCCTTTTTTTGTGTGTGTGTTAAGTACACTTTATGGTGTTGAGGTACTGAGAATCTTCACACATTTTTAACATGTTCATCCACACTATCAAGAGCTATAGAAGCAGAACAAAGGGCAAAATTCAAGACTCCACTGTCAAAGTAGCGTTTCTTGACTGTCGCCTGCTAGGCCTCTGTGAGTATCTGCATCCTCCAAAAGTTGTGTCATATTAAATTTGAGAGAGAGTATAGTTCTTAATTCCTTTTAAGCAAGTTGTGCAATTCAATTATAGTTCTTTATTAATACAGCCATGACAGTATTTTTTTTCCAATTGTGATTATCACAGTAGAAGGTATTTAGTTACACAGAAGGGGCAAAAGTTATGTCAGTAAAATTCTGTTTGTAACATTGATTCATTTAGAAAGAATGATCACTTTTCACAGTAAATTTGGTCTCAAAGAAAGTATTCTCTGAGTATAGGGATCCAGTATCAACAACTTTCCCATAAGAATTTTATTCTTTTTCATACATACTTCATTAAAGAAAGCTGTTCTCTCTCAATATCTGTGCTATATATGGCTTTTCATCAAATCATTCATTTTCTTTAAACACATCTCTGACAAAAGTGATATTGTACTTTGACACTGACTCAAGTACTGGCACCTTCTCTACCTGGACATGATTCTAAAGGCAAGATTCCATGTGGTCACATACTATTTGGAAGCAACTGTTACCATTTTACTCTGTCATAGGAATACGTTGATCATGGGATCCTGTAGCTTATACACTAACTGATCATTCAGAAGAGAAAATTACAGAATTCAGCAAAGATCTGAAAATTAACATTTCCTGCTCCTTTAAGCCCTGATCTGCAGCCGACTGGAACTGTAACATCTCTGACACAGCTCCATAAACTATCTTCTCAACCTTAATGAGGTTGCCAAGCAACTAGTACAAGTTCAGAAGAATCTGGGAAATGATACTGGGTCCTCAGCAAGATACAGCTACATGAAGATGTAATGGAATTCACACATCTGTTTGCAGCCTGTCAGTGCTTGAAAATATTTACCAAATGAACTGATCAAAAAGTCAGAAAAATATAAGATTAACTCGGGAAAATAAAATACTTCAGTTCCAACTATGTTTTTAACCAGATTATGATAGAGGCCTCCAACAAGATGCATATGCTTTTGAAGTTCCTAAATTCTTCAGGGGATACATAAATTAATGGCTACCTCTGAAATAAATGTGATGTGCTTAATAGCAAATATACAAGAAGGTATGCTTATGTATGAAATGATTTAATGATGGAATACACCAGAAGTATGTGATTTATTCCAGTATTTCTGGAGATATGTCAGTAATAAAAATCACCCTTAAGAGAGTATGGCTGTTTGATCAGCTTTTATTCACTTAAAATCAGCTCTATAGTAGCTTCTTCATATTTTAGGGGGGAATGTGTCGCATGAACACACAAACACAAGTGACAAATAAAGTACAGATATCAGTTAGAGACTGCCACCCAGCCAAGTGGGTAAGTCCATAAAACTAGGTTGGGGAAGGGCCAGCCAATCATTTAGAAAAAGGGGGCACAATGCATATGAAACTGTGCTGTGCTGGAAGGGCCCATCCTAGAGGCTTTGCATGCATGCTTACCAGGGCAGTATGCATCAACGTCCAGTTTCTGTGCTGAAGTGAGCGTTGGTGAGCCAAGCTCAGACTCTGGGATTCGAGGGCTCTCAACAAACTTTGCCTTCCTCAGGGGGGCTAAGGAGAAGGAGGGGGAAGAAAGAAAGAGAGGTCAAGAGTAAGGGAAACAGCAGGCAACAGATGGAAGCACTTAACTAAATGACACACTGTGTCAGACTCATATTAAGTTACCCTTTTAGTTGTGTGCCAGAAAAAAAATGATCTACATTCTTCACAAAGAAGATGGGCTTGTTGTAAAGTTACAGCAAACTGCAAAGTCTTACTTTAAAGTGTGCAAGCACTGAAGCACAGTTCTTGGTTGTCTGAACACTGGCTTTTTCCCCCTCCCCTCTCTAAAATTAATCTTTTATGAGGAACAAATGAACCTGGATTCAACAACTACAGAAAGGCTAAGATCACAGAGAGGAAAACAGAGTCTGCTAAGTTTTAAGGTATTTTGAACAAGAATGGTTAGATAATTAAAATGCATCCTTTGAACAGAAACTTCAGCTTCAAAATATCAGTGGCACTCAATATCTTCTGCTCTAGAAAATTCAGTATTAAATATGAGTTATCTGACTACACAGCTTAAGAAGGAAATTGATCACCTCGCTTCGCCCTGCAAGCCCAGGAGGCCCAAGAGAGTGAAAGAAGCAAAAGAAAAAAGAAAAAAAATTTTTTTGGCTCAGACGTTGTCCAAGCTGATATAGTAAGGAAACACTGACTTCTACTGCAATGTGATTTTAGCAACAAATTTGAGCTGCGAGCATTGGCATTAGGCTTTAGGATGTTTGTGTGTAATGAAATGCAATTTATAAAAACACTTTCAATGCTGAGATTTTAAACAAAAAATCTTGCCAGCCATTAGAAACAAATCTAGGAAAACAGTTAATATATGCAGAAAAGACTGGATAAAGTTATATAATATTCAAAGTGGAACCGTTATGTAAATTACAACTGAATGGAACTCTCATATATCCACTAAAGTCCGAGTGTAATCTGAAAAGTTACTTTAAAAATAATATCATGGGTTTAATGGTTTAATGTCTCTCAGCAACTCAAATATCCTCAATTTACAATTAAAAAGATTCTTTTATGCCTGCCAATCCTGCAAGTTTCAAATATGGCAACTGAAAGTCAAGCTGGGTTCTTTCCTTCTCACGTACTGTGTATCACCTGAAATAAAGGCTCTACAGGTCAAATAATACCCTTAATGGTAGCTATGAATCCCATTGTTGCTAATACACGTAACTGCAGGGTTAACTGACTTGCTGCATGATTGGAAATTAGTTAATGGTTCTGCTGATGCAAAAGGAGGAATACAATCCAGCTCACTTTCTCTAACTGCATTGTTTCTACAGTACTAACAGAAATAAAAAGGGGAAACATTTACATCAATCACAAAAGCAAAGAGAGCTATGAGACAGAATACATGCAGGAGACCAAATTCTGCTCTCTGTTACATTGCTATAAATGCTGAGCAACTCCAATGACTTGAGTACAATTACTCAGAATTTACACTGGTGTAACTGAGAACAGAATCAGAGAGGTAGCCGTGTTAGTCTGGATCTGTAAAAGCAGCAGAGAATCCTGTGGCACCTTATAGACTAACAGACGTTTTGGAGCTTGAGCTTACGCGGGTGAATACCCACTTCATCAGACGCAGGTAGTGGAAAAGCTCACGCCCCAAAACGTCTGTTAGTCTATAATGTGCCACAGGATTCTCTGCTTTTTGAGAACAGAATGTGTTCCAAGGGAGCTGAGCTAATGACTAAGAAGGTGCCATTTCTACAGCGCCACTTTTCTGAATACAACCACACATTAGGTGATACTGAGTATATGTACTACACTCACTCTGGGCTCCTAGGGTATGCCGTGCAACACAGCCCACACCATGCAATACGATAAGTTTAACATTCCAAGTTATTAGTATGGAAATGATAAAAATTGCATCAGTTAGCTGAGAGTTTGAGAAAACAGCCAGCAACACAAAAAATGTTCCCAGAATTCTGATCTGGTGATAGAAGAGGAGCTTTTGATTAAAACAGGTAACTATAAGGAGAATACTACTGTAACATTTAGAACCAACCCAGATAATCATCCCACACAGATCACTTTACTAATATTGCAGCTGTAATTGTACTTTCACAAAGGCATGTACTGAAATGTAGGTTTCATCCTACTGAAGAGAGTCCAGTAACATTATTCTTCCTATTTATTAAGATTTTGTAGGGCATACAACACACCCTTACGTGAAATAAAGAAAACAAGCTTCATTTTGACACTGTTTAAGTAAACACTGGAAGGATTTTAATACAGGTTAAAAAGCGGTAATAGCTTGTCTTTCTCTTCATAATAGTTTCTAGCTAACCAATTTTAGAGCCAGGAGTTATATAAAGATACATTTACATTATACTAAATCAAAAGGAGTTATTGCAGTACAGCACATATAGCAACCTCATGTGAAACGAAATGATGTACCCCAACTGCACATTCATCAAGGAATTCAGGTAGCATCATAAATCATAAGATTGAGGCTTACGTGGTTATTTGTGTCATAAGGACCATAAGATGGAATCATTGATTTAGTTCTTGTACACTTGTGGGAAGCAGAAGTAAAATACACAAATCAAAAGCATTCTTCTCCATCATTCATTGCGTCTCCCTTACCCTCCTTACAGCTGCTTTCTATATCTCAGGAGGTCTCTTTTTCTTTTATTAATATATTTATTTAGAGTTCAGTCGTAGATAAATTCCACAAAAACAGATGCACATGTAAAGTGTGTGATGACCATGACATGCATTTAAAAATATTTTTATATTTTTTTTTTAAATTTTGCCCTTTTCCACAACTCTGACACTCTGCTGCTTGTCAACTTTTCATCTTCCCCGCTTCCTCATTTAGGGCCAACTCATATAAAACATATAAGTACATGTATGAATCCATTCCTGTTCTGAACAACACATATGCACAAGATTATGTCCCATTGATTCAATGGGATTGAAGCATGTACTTATGCAGTGTCATGAACAGGGATGCTTTCTTGAATCAGGGCCCAGAGAAGTACATTTTAAAATATGTTCCATACAACATATAAAACTGTTTGTATTATGTCCTTTTCTTCGTGTCATATCTTTATTTCACTGAGTACAACTCCCTATATTGCTAACAGCAGGGGCTTGCATACCATGGAAAAGATATAAATCAAATCTTGTTAAGCCAACAAAGGGGTAAAAGTGAATCATCATAATGACTACATCTCTCCTGCTAATATTGAAATGAACTTGGTGAAAAGTGCTGGACTGAAAACAAGGCAGCCTGAAGTCCTCCATTCATCTGCAAAAAAAGGCGTACAGCAGCACTGCATGCTTCTCCCCTCCTTCCCAACTCAGTATCGCTCTGTCACTGTACCTCAACTTTGTCCTGGAGACATTACTAATGGAGGCCAAAGAGTAATACTGTCTCTATGCTGATTTTACTGATATGGATTTCAGTCAGAAAATAGACTGAGAACATGAAGTGCTGTCAGACGATAAAATATCAGGGTTGGAAAGGACCTTAGGAGGCCATCTAGTCCAACCCCCTGCTCAAAGCAGGACCAATTCCCAGACAAATTTTTGCCCCAGATCCCTAAAGGGCCCCCTCAAGGCTTGAACTCACAACCCTGAGTTTAGCAGGCCAATACTCAAACCACTGAGCTAACCCTGGAGTGGATTTGAGTCTGTGACAAGAAACAAAAGGCTTTGTACCCCATTCCCAGTTCCACAGAACCAGCTCTTCTCTGTGATTCACTTTTTGTAGGGAAGAAAACACTAGTCATAACTATTGTATAATGTCCACATCAACTATAATTTTGAGACAGAGAGACTGTACCATGTATGAACAGGGCAGCCATAGTCAGCCAGATAAATATGAAAGTCCTGCAACCATTTTAAATTCAATTTCTTCAGCTAAACATCTTATAACTTTCTTGATTGTAAAACCACATGTAACTGCTCATCCCTGCCTATCCCTCAGTGTGCAGAATTCACTTTTCTTTACAGTGAACGGAGGAAAAGAAAAAGAAAAAGGAAAAGGAGGTGATCAGTGAGGATGAAAGGTTGTCACAGATGAGAGACTAACTGAACTGTTCTCTTTCACTACACAAATATAAAATACCTTAACAGACCAAACTTGAGCAAGGGATCCCTAGAGGGATTATGGTAGAATTCTCTCTGACATTCAGAGAACATAGCTTCAACCGGGACAGAAGAGTTTGATCAAGTACACCTCTAACCCGATATAACATGAATTCAGATATAACACAGTAAAGCAGCGCTCTAGGGGTGGGCAGGGTGTGCACACTCTGGCAGATCAAAGCAAGTTCGATATAACACGGTTTCACCTATAACATGGTAAGACTTTTTGGCTCCCGAGGACAGCGTTATATCGGGGTAGAGGTGTGCCTGTTCTGAACCCTAGTTACTGTGCCATGGCCTAAGTGCCTCTATATTATTCATAGTTTAGTTTCGAAATCTGTTAAGTTGAGGCTTTGGGCACAGGTATGTTGCTTCATCTACAACTTAACAGAGATGTGTTTGCACCTTTTATTGGAAAAATTAGTGCCCTTTATGCAGGTATAGCTACAGCTCTAAAGATAGATGTTTTAAAAACCATTGCCCAAAATGAAGTAGCCAGCCGTAAAGAGATTTCTTTAATAACTTTCAATGACTTACCCAAGTTTGAAAAATCATTTCTGAAAGATATGTCCTAGTCTAGACAAGCCTTGCTAAATTAATTCAGCTCTCAGGAACATTACAAGGGATTCTTTTCTCTAAAACAGTCACAGTGTTCAATCTACATGTCTTCCTCTTTTGCTCTACTGCTTTCCTTTCTTAACTAATTTTATACCCTTATGACACTGATTTCTTTTCTTTTCAATCCATATTATATTTATGATTTGAGATCTGTTATTGGTGTGTATTGTAATATGTTGGGCAAAAGAAAAATGCAATATCACCAATTAAAATAATATCTATTGTTTAGTCCAGTGTTTCCCAAACTTGGGATGCCTCTTGGGTAGGGAAAGCCCCTGGCGGGCTGGGCTGGTTTGTTTACCACAGGTCCGGCTCATTGTGGCTCCCACTGGCCGCAGTTCGCTGCTGCATGCCAATGGGAGCTGCTGGAATGGTGTGGGCCAAGGGATGTACTGGCCGCCACTTCCAGCAGCTCCCATTGGCCTGGAGCAGCAAACCGCAGCCAGTGGCGGCCACGATTGGCTGGACCTGCAGACGCGGCAGGTAAACAAACTTGCCTGGCCTGACAGGGGATTTCCCTAAACAAACTGCGTCCCAAGTTTGGGAAACACTGGTTTAGTCTATTGTTAATATAGCATGGATTAAATGTAACACTTTTTATGTCAGTGACCACTTAAAATTGCTGAAACGTTCTATATCAGATAATCATAAAGCAATTCTTTGATGTCTGCCTATGATTTTAGATTAAGAAATAAAATGTGTACAAATGGTAAAAATAGAAGATTTCAAATACTTAGATCATCAAATCTTCCATGAAATCTGAACTAAGCACTTCTGCTTAAAAAGTGTCAATAAAAACCTGAAGTACATATTCATAATTGCTTTAGAAAGCACACAAGTATTCCAGATTAAACATTAAACCCAGTAAGTAAAGCAGAACACAACGAAAGAATAATTTGGTCACAAAGAGAAGGAAGCATTTGCTATTCTAAATTCCTACCACTGTAGCACTAACAAATCAGAGAACAATCTTAACACAGCTGCAAATGTGAGCAACCAAACACAAAATTAATTCTTTGAAGAGCCAGTTATTATAGTGGATACAGTGCAGCCAGTGTTTATATGACAGTTGCTGAAAATTTCGCTTTAAAACCTGTTATCAATTACAGCCTGTGACACCTACTAAAATGAGTAAGTAACCAGTCCTAAGCAAAAACCTACAAACAAGCAGTAGTAGCTGTTACTGGGTTTTGTTTGTTTTGTCTGTATTGTTAGTTTTTATGTATATTAACTGTTGAGACTCATCCACAATATTGCTATGTATAAAGTCACAGCAGAAGTATGTCAATATCCTTAAATGAACTCCATGCGGTTTTGATGTTTGACCAGCTGAACCAAACCACAAAAATACTGTTTTTTTAAAAAAAACCTCCTACCAAAAAACCATGTGTTGAGGACAACATGAAAACAGTAATCCCTAGACTTCTGCTGGGGTCTTTCAGCAAACCTTATCATTACTTAAGCTCTGTTAAAACAATATAATTCGTTTATTTGAAAGATGTACTCTGCATAACTACTCCATCAAACACTGAAAGTGGTGTTTAAATCATGTCTATTGATAGTATTACTTGCTGCTTATCACAATCATTTGTGCCACATGTTAGTTACTGCCAGCTTTTGACACCTTTGGTCAGGAATCAAAGTGATACAGTGATTTAATTCCGACATTACATCGGTGAAATATCCCACTTTCTTATAAATGTACAGGGCCTTAAAAGACATGTTTTAGGTTTTGGTTCAGAATCTCTGGGATCATCCCATTAACTCTATCAGGAATAGCAGGAAAGCAGAAATAATTCTAGGACTGTTTCTGGTATCAATACAGATAAAACACCTTTAGTACAAACAAACAGCAATGAAGTTGTTTCAGATTCACAGTTCTGTGATTACTATTAAGGAGCTGAATAAAACAAGAGTTATATTATGCACCTTCAGTTTGTGAAAATCCAGCGTTTAAATGAAGCATTACGAGGAAAGGGGCTTCATATAAAATTTTCAGTGTGAAGAAATGGAAATATAAACTTAGTGCCCTCTTGAAACAACTTGTCTCTAAATGCTTTAACAGTCCAGACAATAGCTTTGCCAGGCTTAACATTTTCCCACTATATACGTATCCAAATTGGACGATCTACATGAAAGAGAAGAATTGGATTTGAAGACCTAAAACTCATTTCCTTTAGTACTAACTTGGAAATCAAAACATTTTTAACAACTTGTTTGCTTCAAGGATTTTGTTTGGCTACTCAAAGAATCTTTTCCCCACAATGTTCCTCTTCCATACTTTGTCTATTACTAACCACTGTTCAATAAGCTCTAATCTAATTTTTTGAGTGGGTCTCTTATGGCCAGCTCTTGCTTCCCCATAAATGAATGGAAGTTTTTGCCAATAACTTCAATGGGAGCAGCCATCAGCTAACAAAAGGTATTCAGTGAAATAATATGTTTAATATGTCTTAGCATTTCTAGCTCTCTGATGTTTCAATAGATGGTGCCTCACACTTTGAAATGATTTCCATAACAATGGGTTGCTCCACTGCAATTATACAAAGAAAGATTTCTGCTCTTGTGTTTTAATTTGAAATCATATGATTTGTTTGTTAAATTAGTTAAATACACTAAACAATTGCACCAAGGCTCATCTTTATTGACATCAGAGGACGTGTAAGTCCAAGTTTAGCAATCAAAGCAGATCTGTTCAGATTCATTTTGTGGCCCCACATCTCTAGAATGATCTGATCATGGCACAGCACTTGTTAACATGAAAAAAAACTTAGCTGGGGGAGAGGCAGATTTCTGAAGTTACATTTCTGAGGAGGTAGGGGTGTTTCCTGGCTAATGGTTCTGGGTTTTTTGCCAATCTTATGAGTGTCATATAGTTTGCATTATTGAACTGAATACATATTATTAGCATCTGTAAAACCATCCCTTTATTCTCTTTCTTGTTTTTAATTCTTCTTTACTAAGACCAGCAACATACCTATTAAATGAATCAATATTTATGTTTAAAAAAAATATGGACTAAACAGTGACACGGAAGCCTGTATCAGACAAAACTCCAAATACACAATGGCAAAATCAGGGACACTTTTCAAAGAAAATTTGGGAAAGAGAAGGACAATGAGGATCTGAACAGAAGAATGAAAATATCTGTTTGTCATTTATGATCTCCCTACCAATATGGTACCTAGGCCACATATATATATAAGTGATGGTGATTAATTTGTATTTGTTATACCAATGGAAGCTACTGGCAATGTAGAATCTGATACTTCTCTCCAAACTCCTTAATTCAAGGTGGCTTACACTAAAGGCAATGGCAAAACTCCTACTGACTTCAATGGGAGCTGGTTTGAATCAGCAATGAGATCCTTTTTATGCTGATATTCAATGACAGACTCACTTGACTTGTGGGAGGCTGGGGACCACAATGAAACCAAAACCAGGCATAAAGGCCCAGACTCTGCACTGCGATGCTTGGTGCTGCGATGCTCAATTTTGCAGAGCCTAACTTTTAGGCAACAGAAATTCACAGGGATAACGCTGCAATCTTCTTCACAAATAGTGAAGCTCAATGCGGTTTAAGCTGAACAAATGGATTTTTATTAAACCATGGATTGCTCTGTCCATGTGGTTGAGCTTCTAAACTCTGGTAAATGAAGTGTAAAAATATAATTAGGAAGGCCAAAAAAGAATTTGAGGAACAGCTAGCCAAAGACTCAAAAAGTAATAGCAATTTTTTTTGAAGTACATTAGAAGCAGGAATCCTGCTAAACAACCAGTGGAGCCACTGGACGATCGAGATGCTAAAGGAGCACTCAAGGACAATAAGGCTATTGTGGAGAAACTAAATGAATTCTTTGCATCCGTCTTCACCGTTGAGGCTGTGAGGAACATTCCCAAACCTGAGCCATTCTTTTTAGATGACAAATCTGAGGAACTGTCCCAGACTGAGGTGTCATTAGAGGAGGTTTTGGAACAAACTGATAAACTAAACAGTACTAAGTCACCAGGATCAAAGGGTCTGAAGGAACTCAAATGTGAAATTGCAGGACTACTAATTGTCCTCTGTAACTTATAATCTAAATCAGTTTCTGTACCAAATGACTGGAGGATAGCTAATGTGACGCCAATTTTTAAAAAGGGCTCCAGAGGTGACCCTGACAATTACAGGGCAGTAAGCCTGACTTCAGTACTGGACAAACTAGTCGAAACTATAGTGAAGAACAAAATTGTCTCTGCTGAATCTGGAGAAGAAACAGCACTTGTATACCCAGGTATCAGCCACAACAGTGAAAGAGAAAGAAAAAATATTTCTATATTGAAGACAAGCTAAAGTATGTATTGTCTAATGTCACATGATTTAAAAAAATAGCTGTTTTAAAATATTGTTTTATCAGACATTCATCTATCAAAGTTTTCTATGGTCTCTAAATAACCATTTAATAGAGGTTGTCACTTAGCTTTTTTAGAAATTATATCACCTGTGGCTTTGTACTACCATCCAACAGATCAGTTCCCATACACACTGAGTGATTTTGGTGGACCCACAATGAGCGTTCACTAAACTGAGCTACTGTTTCAGTTTGGGGTTTCTTTGTACTAATCCATCTGACCGTATTCCCTCAGATTGCAGCTGGCTGACAAAATTAACCACATCTCCTGACATCCTCTACACTAATTTCTGCTGCCTGCAATCAATCAACATACCAAATGAAAACAGGCACAATTAAGTGAAGAATTAGTTAATAGGCTCATGCATCCTCTTTCCACGATCAGAGGAACCTCTAGATGATCAATTATCAACATAATCAATTCCTTCCTGATCCAAAATTCAGCTAACATATTTGAATTTCACACAGTGATTTTCCCCATCTAAAAACATGATATGAGTCTTGAGGATTCCCACTATCATTAAACAAACAGTTCTCAAATAGTATGACTCAAAACCCAACCATTTCTTTTAAAGTTAACACAATCTCTAGCAATAACAGCAGTTAAAGGAACAGAATGATCACTTCTTTGGTTTCTGAGGGCCTTAAAATGCAAAATAAGAAAAAAAATTCATACCAATCTGATCATACTAAAATAGGGTTTTGCTTAAAAATGTTAAGCTCTCCTATGTCATCGGTGCACAAAGGTTATTCTTACCAGATCTCATTTAGGCAGTCATTCTCTGCTGAAAAATAAAACAAAACCAAAGTCCCAACAAACAGAACACAGATTCAGGTATTTGTTTCATCTTTTCCTCTTATTATAAGAATCTGTCTGAATTTTGAAAAGTGATATAGGTTCCTTCCTAGTAAAGACTTCCTGCACAACAGAGTTTGAATATGTGCTGCACATGCTGTCCGTCACAAGTGTGGCGAACTTTCTTATGGTAAAAGCAACAGGATAAAGATTCAGTGTACAGCATAAAGTTGACAAAATAAAACAATCAAAATGCATTGTGCATTTGCCATTATTCTCCCTTAATTGTTCACAAGTATCCTTTACATATAACTTTTTGCCTTTCTGTATGAAATGGGCTGTTTCTCCATAAGTATTAACTATGCAATACTATAAACATTAAAAGAGCTTTTCCTATTTACACAGCCCTCACAATTTTTTGAACAGGCAGTAATTTTTCATTCATACTAGTACATTCCTTAAAATTGTGTAAATTTTGGCCTAAAAAACAGATGTTTGCAGTAACCAGTTACAGCAATGTGGCAGACGGTAAGTCAAGAGGTCAATAATTAATACAGGTCTCTTTTTGGAATTGCAAATACAGATCTGATTCAGAGAAATGTATCAATTACAATAAATACTATACAGTCAAAAGAGCCATAATTTGGGTTAGTAAGGCCAAAAGGCATTTTCATTTGCTACTCCTTCTGAATTTCTATCGTGAGCCCTGTTTATGTGTACACTTTAAGGTCCAACCCTACTCCCAGAAAGTTAGACAATTGCAAACGTCCTATTGACTTCTATTGCAGCAGAATTATACCCCAAATGTAGGAAGTTATATTAAGATAGGTAAAAAATTTATCCCAAAACACATATTGTAAGTACTACATACCCAATCCTTCAGTCCTTACTAAGACTTAACTCCCACTGATGTCCTATTGAAGTCAATGGACCAAAACCGGAAATTCTTGCACAGCTGCAAATAGAACTCCCATGTGACTTTGATGGGAATTTTGCATGAGTAAGGGCTAGAAAGATTCATCCAATGATAGGAACTAATAACACAATGCAAACTGCTTAGTAACATATATATTCAAAAAGTTTAATTGGCACGATTAATTTACAACAACAATTTCTGCAATGGATGTTTGCTTTTCAGTGGGACAAAAAGTCTGTCTTTCTGATTCTCAGTTTTAATACTCTGATTCTTCTTTATATCCTCAAAGACACTATCAGTATAGAACTTTAACTGGTCACTAGGGCAAGTGATGCCCAACGTTTATAACCATTATGAATGTGTCACTGTGGATTAGCTTAGAAGGAACCTTTAATGTTTACTTTAGTCTAAATATATTTGTGAGCGTGGAGAATACTTTCCAAAGAGGACAAATGTGTCTTCATTCCAGAACTGTCTCCTAACAATTTACTAGAAATCCTTTGGTCTCTCTCTCATTGGCATGATCCACAGAGAGATATCTTTCCATCAGCAAGAATTTCAAAGAGAAAAGTGATGCACTGACTGCTATCAGTGGTGTCCAAAGGGTTGATTAGCAGGAGGTGCACACAGTTCCCACCCCAAACTAAATATGCGTCTCTATGTTGAAGGAGGAAAGAGTAACTTTATTACCTACTGTGTTAGGTGGGTGTGAATTAGCAATTGTCTGTATTCTTAATCTTAAAAATTTGGTTAGAGTTTATGTTTACACATTTAATAAAATACTATAAAACAAATGGTAGGAAAAATATTTTAGAACTTGCAAAAAATAAGGCAGTGTAACTGCTAGAACTCTTTAAGAACATAAAGATCCACGGGATTGCAAACGAAAACCCATCTGAGGATTAGAACCTGTCAGCCCAAATTTATAGTATTTTTCTAAGGCATAGACTGGGGAATCTCTGTTCTTTAAGCATGTTAGCTATTTCTGAAGATCTGCTCACTGAATCACAAAGACAAGGATGGAATGAATGGTATGGTATGGTCTGCGACAGCTACCCATTAACTTTCACTGCTGTGCTATCAACACATTCCAATCAGGCACAGAAAACATTTAGAAATTGAGGAGCTACTGAGGGTTCATCCTTTATTTTTGTGGACTGAATATTATGATCAATTTTATTTGTTAGTGCTTAATTCCACAATTACAATCTAACATAAAATAAAATTTGAACAAAAAACATAAGAAATTATCTATTCTTTTAGAACTATCACATTTTCTTTCTGTCCTTTTAGTAGCATTTATTGTGGCTTAGCATGAGGTACTTAATATCTGTGCAGCTCACTAATTCCACTGGATTTTCTATTTATGTCATTATTTCTCTGTCATGCAGTTTATGACTGAGCTAGTGTTTAATTAGGAAAGTTTTCTTCAGATCAAAAGAAAGGCAGTGATAAAAGGACAATCTAACGGACTAGTGAAAGACTTACATCCCAGAAATTCAGTTTCAGCTCTCTAACTAAATATTTAGTTTTGGCTAAAAGGAGAATTAAAGCTGAATTACCTTCTTATGGCGTTTTGTGCACGGTCTTTGGTGTCATTGCTTCCCATTTATATGAACTTATTCTGCGTATTTGGTATGTATGTGTATATACATACATACCCATAGAGAGACACAAAAATGCATCTGAAGACAAGGGAAAACGCTGGAAGAAATACAGAATTTATTTAAAAAAGAATGAGGAGTACTTGTGGCACCTTAGAGACTAACACATTTACTTGAGCATAAGCTTTCGTCTGGGTTTTAGCCCACGAAAGCTTATGCCCAAATAAATGTGTTAGTCTCTATAGTGCCACAAGTACTCCTTGTTCTTTTTGCTGATACAGATTATCACAGCTACCACTCTGAAACCTGAATTTATTTCCAGGCTATAAAGAACGTATTGATAAAATAGATCATTTGGGAAATTTGACAATCCACCTCTTTGCATCAATTGTCTATTTATTTCAGACTGGAAAATAAAAGAAACTATTATGCTTCATTTTCATATGCAGTCAGTTGCTAGTCAATTTCACTTAGCTGCTCCCCTGACCAGAAGAACAAACAATATTTAGGTTTCAGGAGATCAAGTCTGCTTAAAAACGTTTTTTGTTTCCACTGGAATTAAAAAACAACAGAATAGGAGCATTTCCATTCCCTCTCTCAAAGCCTGAATATATGAGTTAGCATGAGAGTTGGAATCCTCATAACCAACCTACCAGCAAAAAAAGACACGAGCCACCACGAGCCATCCTAGAAATCCATTACACAGATGCACATAGTTCATATAACTATTGGCCACACACTTGAATTCCCTTGACCTACTAACCCCATTAACAGCCCCCAAGAAAACTTAGCTCAAAGTGCCCTTGAGTGGTCTGTCCACTTTCTGGCTGCATCTGAATAAAAGAAAACATGGTTACTTACCTTGTAACTCTTGTTCTTCGAGATATGTTGCTCATATCCATTCCAGTAGGTGTACGCGCCGCGCGTGCACGTTCGTCGGAAACTTTTACCCTAGCAACTCAAGCGGGCCGGCAGGTCGCCCCCTAGAGTGGCGCCGCTATGGCGGGTGATATATACCCCTGCCGGCCCGCCCGCTCCTCA